>NW_022196454.1:8758-295419 GCF_008641045.1 Pistacia vera
TTTTTTTTTTTTTTAAAAAAAAACTGGATAATGGTTTCCACCTAAATTATCATTTATTTCCACGGGATCATTAATCATTTGATCACAGTCTTAAATATATAAAATTGTTTTAATTAAAACTTTTTTAAAGTAATATATTTTAATCCATCACGTCACGATAAAGTTATTATGAATATTATGAAGGTCTGCAAGGTTAAATAAATTCAAAAAGAGAAAATAACATGCACCCACCCGTAGTTTGTCATAAAGACAAGTTGGTACCCAAAAAGTTTGTAAATGACAAACACCCGCTCTCCGTCAGGCTATGTTAGTGAATTCTGTCAGTTGAAGGACAGTGGTAAATTCAAAAGCAAATAAAGGATAATTATGTTATTTTATCCCTTTCTTCTTCAGTCAAACTCACATTTCTTCCATCAACTCCCCATCTTCCACCTTTCTTCTTCAAAGCAACCGCCGCCGGCATTCTTGCCGGCTTTCTTTCCTTTTTCCTTTACCTTTTCTGTTGATCTCACCTCCCATCACCATCCTCCTCCATCCCCAACCGGATTTGAAAAATCGGTTTTAGAAATATTCAATCAAAATCAAGTGTCTCTAGCAACCATGAATTCGATGTTCAACAGCTTTGATGTTTTCTGTGCTGAATTCTTTGGGCAGAAGGTGAGGGCTTCTTTTTCTTTTTGTAACCAAGAAGGTTAACAACATGCAGTCGGAGTCGAAGGATTCTACAAGGGTGAATAAAACTTCCCACATGGAGAAGAAGCAAGTGGGTCCATCTTCATCAAACGGAGTTTTGGGAAGGCTACATTTGCTCCAGAGTTGGATGGACTCAACTGTTTTGAGACAATCGTCTCCTATTAATTCAGTTTTCTGCTTATTATTGTTGAAGAAGCTGATGTCTTTTTTATTGAAGAGCTACAAACATATTCTCTCTCAAGTGAAGAGTTTTTACTTGTTTAAGGGAATTTAGTTGATTCATAGGAATTAGAGTTAGTGAATACAGGATTTTCTTCCTCCATTCTTTCATTCATATCTCTGTAAAATCTACTTAATTGATAATATGCTTTTTAATCTTAATGTTTAAGATTTGTTCTTCTTCTTCTACCTTTTTCTTCTTACTATTATTATTTGGGGTAAATAATTGTTGATCTTGAGCAACCCGACTCTCCTCTTCAAAACCCATTCCTCCACTAGCACTCTCCACTCGCCGTTTGCCACCCATGACCTGCATTTGTCGCCACGAGACAGTCGCGTTTTGCGGCCTTTTCTTTTGCGTTTTGCTGGTTTTCTGGTGTTTGATGGGTGTGTGGCTGTTTAGAAGTGTTTGTGTTGCTGTTGTGGTATTTTTTCTTGGTCGCCGGCCGCTCCCCCATCACTCCAACTTGCTGCTTCATTGTCGCCCACCACTTGTTCGACCTTTTGCCGCATCCAACTCTCAATCTGCCTAGCAACCAACTGCTGGAGTCTAGGCTTATTGGTGACTAATTGTAAGATTTACCCGGCCATTTCCCTGCTGCCGGCGACTAAAAATTTTCTGGATATGAAAATGTCCCACCACTTGTTTGCTTTTTTTCGGCTAAATAGAAAATTACCACACTGCCCTTCAACAGGCAGAATTCATTAACAGAAGCTAACGAAAAGTGGGGTTTCTCATTTTCAAACTTTTTGGATACCAAATAGTCTTTACGATAAACTATGGTGGGTGTATGTTGTTCAGCCTAATTTATTATAAAATATTTATTTCAGTCGGAGATTTGATTACCAAACTTCATGGTGAAGTGATTCAGATTCATATCATTACGGGGTTTTGCAGGAAAACTTTGATAACTAATAATAGAGACAAGATCACAAGAACCAAAAGCTTCAAAAACCAAAAAGGAAATATCAACCGACACATCGTAGGTCCCTATAAGAGAAAACGACTATACTTTTAAATTATTCCTTTTTCCTTCAATTTTAATTTTATTTTTCTTTATATATTTAATTTGGCATCATCTCTGTCATACTCAGGAAAAAAAAAGACGGTACGTTACCACTTCAATTTACGGTTAAGTGTATCTTTTTAGGTTAAACTCTAGAAAATAGTTGGAAAACTCTTTTCAAATGTATCAGTGCTTCTTCTAAAATGTTTCAACTGTTTTTAAGATTACAACACGTTTTAAAAACCCAATTTTATTTACTTTAATAAGATCTATGAGGGATTTACAATACTTTCTTATGGTACCATATTTTATTTATTTATTTATTGAAATAACTGAACTCTCAAATGCACTATAATTCCTTTCGGTTTGGCCTGCCACAAAATGTCTAACGTTACTCTTATTAATCACTTGTTACAAGAATCTTAGATTCATGCAATTAGGAATCAAAGAGCTGAAATTGCATATAATTGATTCGTGGCAGGATGTGCATTGGGAGATAGTGTTTTGTGTAGCTTTTTTGTCTTGGTTAGACTTTTGTTTTTTATTCTATCTCAGGAGTTTGTCCTATGGTTGGCTGATCGTCTTTATAGGTCTTTTTATACATTCTTTTTCTTTTTCTATTTAGAGCTTAATTACCCAAAAAAAAAAAAAAAAAAGAACAGGAATCAAAGAGCTAAAATTGTATATAAAAAACTCTAAGACGTTAGCTTAATGGTCAAAAAGGTTTGCTTCATTCCTTGAATTCCTAGGTTCAAACCTTGGGTTCAACTGCCACAATAATATTGTGGCTTACCTGGCCTTTTGAGGCTGTAAGGTGTTCAATGAACCTCAAAGATTAATTGACATGTGCGCAAGCTAGCCCAGACACCTGGATTACCAAAAAAAAAATTGTGAGAGCAAAGTTGGGTGTGTTTGGTTTATTATTTTGGATAGAATTTTGGGAATAATATTGGGTAGTTGGATAGGGGAGTATTATAAGGTAAAATTTATAAATTTATAAAAAAAAACCCTCTAGGTTTGCTAATTTGATAAACAACCCAATATATTAAAATATTGTAGAATGACAAAAACACCCCTACCACCCGCAGTGCCAGATTCCGGCCACCACCGTCGCAATTTGGTTGAAAAATTTTTTAAGGACACATACCAGTCAGATCTGGCAGGTATTCGATCGATATGACATTTTCTGGTCAGATCCACCACGAATCTGGTCGGAAAAGGCTAGATGATATGGTCGTCGTTGACTGTCAACGACGACCATTTCTTTGGCACGACTATTTCTTTGGCCATCGTCGACGGCCAGATCAATGAATTACCGCCCATTTTCGGTGGTGGTGTGACTATTGTGAGAGATTCCAGCTACCATCGGTAGTGGTTGCCGGAATCTGGCAAGTATTGGTGGGTGGAGGTGTTTTTGTTAATTTTTAAACTTTTTTTTTCTAAGGGTATTTAATGAAATTAATAAACTTAAGGGGTCTAAAAGTAATTAAAAAAATAGACTAATATTTCTAGAATAATGTGCCAAACAATATTTAGGAAATAAGATTGAGAATATGAGTAGAAATAATAACTCAAACGCATCCTAGATATTTGATCATAAATTAGCTTCATGAAGGTGAAGTGGATGACAGAGGTTGAAATAGGCCGGCTGAGTTGTTTTCAGGTGGAAGGTGCTTTGTAATGCCACACAATTTGGACATACGCACGGCCAATCATGTCTTAATTTGTTCCCATCAACTAGTTGAAATGTACAAGTACAATAATGCAGCTTCACCAGAAAAATTTATGCTAAATTTGTACTTGCCTAACCTTTCCTGTGAAGGCATGCTAGTTTTGGGTCACCTCTGTCTCTAAAGTCTGAACAACACTGAGCTCGCAATGGTTGGTGGTTAATTGCTAAATACAATATAAAGTGAGAAACGAATAACAGAAAAGACACATGTCAAATAGGGAATGAACAACCTCTCTCAAGTTCAAATCAACATCTCTTTGATATTACAGCAGAGAATCAAGTTCTGCACGCGGATCAATGGTTAACCAATGGCTACACTACTTCTTGCTCTCCTTGAGAGGAACTCTTCTTTTATTTCTCACCACCATTATCAATCACAAGAACAAGTAGTACTTTTGAAGAAGCTTGCCGCTCAATCCTCCTAACCATCATCAATAATTTTGACCATTTGCATTTCATCAAGAAGCTAATGGATTGTGAGAATATTGGTTTTTCATAATCATATTTATGCATAGTAAGTTGGACAAATATCAGTGGCCTGACCCTTAATGGGACGCAAGTGACAACCATTAAATCAGGGATAAAGATATTCGCCAGTAACTACCTCAGTTCTGCTAAGGTTCTAGCAAAGGACAATGCCAGCATGTGTAGCAATTGAATGAATCAAAAGCTACTTCTTCTAAACACGCCCATCCATTTCCGTCCCCACCCATTCATTTTCACATCCATCAGCCTCATTGATTCCAAATCCGAACCCATCAATCAAATCTATGGTCCTAGTAAGTTGAGCTGTCAGCTCCCGACTTACTTTAAGCTGGTTTAGTGTTGCTAGATTAATTTAGTCATCATATTTTGAACCAAGTTATTGCATATATATATCAATAAGTTGTGGTTTTTCACAAGCTTAGCCCCCCAGTTAGCTAGTTCGATCTCTTTATCAGCTCAGCTTGTTTATGCCTTTCTAATCATCTAGTCAATTCGATATGTACATGTCGCCGCTAAAATAAAGCTGAAATTTTAACACAACACTGTTTAGCAAGAATGCAAAAAAATGGAAGCTGTGAAGAGTGTTACAGATCGACTGAGCCAAGAGACACTACAAGATTGTTATATAATCCATTTCCTTCTTGGTGCAGGGAATTGCTTCCTTGGAATGTTTTTATAACAGCAGTTGATTACTTTGGTAGTCTCTATCCAGCTAGGCATGTTGAAAAGGTTTTCTCTGTGGCTACATGACTTCTCATTACTGTTCTAGTTTAGTGGTCAGCAGAGGTGGGTGGAGTTCCAAGCTGAATTATAGATGAGAATGAGACTTGGGGCTTTCCATGTTTGTTCTCTCTCTAGTGGTGCCTCCAATTATAGACCGAGCTGGAGCGACAGCGGGACAAATGGAGCATATGGCTTGTGACAGTGGCATCAGTTGTGATCTGTGGTTTAGCTGATGGCTTAATAGGTGGAAGCTTGATTAGGATCGGTGGGAAACTTCCAAAGAGGTATATGCAAGCTGTTTTTGCTGGAACAGCTTCTTCAGGTACAAAACGTTTCTCTTGTGTTCCTATTTTCATATCTTTTTGAATTATCAATGTACCACAAATACATGAACACTGCAGTAAGAGGTTAAGACATTTCAAAGAAAAATAGGAAACACACTAAATAAATCTATTTCCATGTCAGCAAATATGCTGATGAGAACTAGTTTTTAATGGAAGAACCAAAAAAAAAAAAAGCATACTTTTTAGATCAGTTGAAACAAATTGAGGAAGAAAGGCCTTAAACGACATGAGCATGCTTTGCTTTTTGCGAGAAGTTTAAAGGTGCATGCTCGAAATATTAAAGTAGTGCCTCCAATTTATGTTACCAGGAATCCGGAAGCTATTCTTTCACTTTCACTGTTTTCGTTAGCAGAGAGATCCTTAATGCCTCCTATGGGATCACCTTTTATGTTTTTCTAATCATCACTCACCAATTTACTTTCTGGTACAATAATTGGATCACTCCGAGAAAGTCTAAGCAGTTCCAAAACGATGTCGCATGTTGTTGCAAAAATACCAATTTATTATAAATATTATGATTGAAGAGACTGATGTTCTATATAAAACCATTAGATTGTTTTCAATGGCAATAATTTTCCTTGCACTAATCCATCTGGCTGCTCTGCTTAATCATCTGAATAGAACACTTAGACAGTGCTTTCAGTTTTTTTTGTCTAAAATAACCTGTAATATCAGGTGACAGGTTAGAAGAATCCAAGTCAAACTCAAATCAAGTAATGTGTCCTAATGAACCCTTTTTTTGTAACAGGTGTTCTCGTTTCCATCTGAGGATTGTTACAAAAGCATCATCCCACAGACTTCACATGGTCTTCGAACAAGTGCCCACTTCTACTTTATAGTCAGCACAGTCGTCATGCTATGCTGCTGTCTGGGTTGCTACGTTGTTAAACAAGTTACCAATCATTCGCAACTCATTACGGACTTCATAGTGTCAGTGCGATCCACTTTCTTCGAGGCAAAAGTTTTGGACAGTGGCAAAGAAAATTCAGTGGCCGCTTTTGGGGTTCTCCTTACATACATAGTGACTCTGTCAATTTTCCCAGGTTTCATTGCTGAAAAACTGGAATCTAAGCTTCTTCAGGATGGTATCCTGTTTACTGATCACAGTTATAATGTTTCGGACTTGTTGGGGAAGTCTTTCACTGCAATATATGTTCGAAGAGTGTGAAAAAGGCAACATGGGCTGGCACTGCCAGGGTTTTGTCTATCCACTTTTGCGTTGGCCTCCATGGACCCAAGGTTGAGAAGTGAAGCACCTTTTTAGCTTGACATTCATGCTCGGGTTGACTAATGGGTATCTGACAAGTGTGGTCATGATCCTCACTCCTAAGTGGTGCCTATTGCAGAAGCAGAGCTAAGCTGCCATTGTCGATGATTTTGTCCTTGGAATTGGGCGGGTTGGTGGTTCAGTTCTTGGTTGGTTGATTGTTTGAAGCTTTCAAGTTTTCAGGCTCATGGTCAACTGTGGCTGGAAGAAATTAGGCTGTCTCAATTAGATATTGGATTATCTCATGTAGGCCCAAAAAAAAAAAAAAGAACCATTAGTGAATAACAAAAAAATCATTTGCAATTATAATGAGTGTGATTGATGAACTACTTCCAATTCTGTAGTTTGTTGATTTTTCAAATCTGTCATGTCATCCTACCAGTTCTTCATCGTACTCTTTGACGGCTAATGGCAAAAGTACCCTGCCCAAATGAAATGATACGATATTAAAAAGGGCAGAAGTTAGCAAAAACAAAAATCATAAAATATCCAGCAATTAAGATCTCCAACTTCATGAATAAATAGTGGAAGTAACGGGAAAAAAAAAAAAAACATGAAGTGCACTGAGTAAGGTCAACGGAAAAAACCCTTCATTCATGTGCAATAAGAATTCTTCGGGCATTTCAAATCACAATCAACAGAGAATCAATTCCACTGAGGCTTAGCTTGAGCTACAACAGTATGTGGTTCTGAAACCGCATTTCATATAGTCTGATACTGTAATTTGGATTTGACACCCTGGCGGCGTACGATATATTTAGATTGTTGGGCATTTAATAAGGTTTATGTTCTTCAATAATTCAAGCCAATCCTTTGCCAAAAAGCAAAGTTTCAAGAATAAATTGTAGTAGTGATGCAGTGGAGAGAGAAATTTCAACAAAAAATTCATTCATTGTTAGTGATATGGCAAGTTTTGACCTGTTTATTATTTTACGTTTCTCATCCTTAAGTACCATAGGTTATTGATTGCAGAGTTCTGACGTAGAGGGTATATTACCAAACTGCCCTTCCTCTTCTTTTCTTCCGGCCATTGTCATTGTCATTGTCACCACCATAGCCGCTATCGCCACTGCTGCCACCCAGGCCACGTTGGTGGTGTTTTTAACAAACAGATGGTTGTGCTTTTTAACAAAAAAAGATGGTGGGTGCTGATGGGTGGGTGGAAAATGGCCGACTTTTCAACAATCTGATCTCTTAAAATTCAATAAATCAACTCTAATCAATAGCCAAGCAAACTTCAAACAAAAAACTCTTGCAAAATCATTTTCAAACAGTTCCAAAAATCAAATCCAAGCAACCCAGAGCAGTTGCGTGAATGGATAATCGGGAATGGGTTGGGGGTCCTAACGCGACCGACTTGCGGCGGCAAACGAGGAGCTTGGGGGGGGGGGGGGGGGGGGGGGGGTGTCAGAAGAGGTTGATTGATGTGTAGAAGGGGCGAGGATGAGGTTTCAATGGTGGCGATGGGGGGAATTCATGGGTGTCCAAAATGGACGAAAATGGTCGAGAAACAATGAGTTTGCGTACAAGTGCAAGAGGCCGTCGGTTAGCGATTGAGCGTGCGCTGGGGTAGAATAGAGAGGGGTTTTGGTGAGCGTGATGTGAGGATTTAGATAGAAGTGTTTGGGGGGTTCGGTGTGTCGAAATCCGACCAGATCAGGTCAAAAACGACCATCGAATGGGTTGAAGACGGGTCACAGGAAAACGGTGCAAATCTGGCTAAGAAAACACTCAAACAACCTTCAAAAGGTGAGGGTAGCTGAGTCCAGCTGATTTTGGTGGTCCGAACCAGCGAGGAGCCTGCTGAACAGCCGATGGCAGTGCCAGCAGTGTAATGGGTAGGAAATTATGGGGTTTTGGATTGATTATTTTACCCTTTAACCATTACAACGAAAATTTATGTTAATTCAAGGATGAAAATCTGGAATAATGAAATTGGGGGGAAAACTTAATTTTGGGTGGGGAAAACTTACTCTTTTATCTTTTTTATTCTACTACATGATATGGCTCGAAGAATAATAACATAAATAGAAGTTACAGGTTAAATACAACTCGTCTCAAAAGCCAGGAAAAGGTTAACGAAATCTACAGGGGGTATAAACAAAAGGTAGAAGGTTATGTCCAAACTGTATGATACAAGAAAGACAACAGGTGGGGAGAATCTAAGAAAGCAGCAGCTATTGGAGAAGGTCCAGAAGAAAATCCATGGGAAATAATAATAGGTGCTGCTGTTTTGGTTCATTCTTCTCCCTCCTCATCTTCTTCCTTCTTCCTCTCAGCATCCCAAAGAAATCGAGCATGATGATGCAAGAACTAACTGTACCATCAAATTAAATAAAACAAGGTCAACCCATTGACTCTTAGAATCAATTTAAAGGTAAAAAATCACAATAAGAAAAGGCTACAAGTCAGACTTATATCACCAACCACTGCAGGTTTCAAACAAATCTTTGTTTCTTCATTTCCCGACTTAAAAACAACTTTAGATTCGTCATAATTTACATAAAGAATATAAATAAACTATCATTTCAAGAAAAACCAACTCTCTTTATGCTCAATTAGCAGCCTCTAACCGCGCGAGATCTAGAATTATTACAATCTGTAGTCACCTTCTTTAAGAATTGTATAACATGTACCCATTAATAGTCCATGGTTAAGATCGGGTTCCATTCTTTTCCCATTAACTACATCAGAGATTTATAAAATTTAAAGATGATTCCACCAGCATCAGGAGTAGCTTTACAGCGTGATCAAAATAAGCTTCGGCTCGAGGAGCATCCTTATGACTCCGCCATATCAAATCCGCATACATAGACAAAACATTTCCATCATTTGGGTTTGCCAAAATTGCTCTCCCGCAATACTCCTCTGCCTTCACGAAGTCCGCGCGAACCTGTTTTCACATCCATCAAACCCATCAGCACAAACAACAAGCAATTGTATTTTTAAATTATTAAAGTGATAATCTTGAATTAACATTTACCTCTTTCAAATATCTGGCATAGTTACTAAGAAGTAGCGGATTTCCAGGATTAGCTTCGATCATCTTCTGATAATAAACATCAGTTTTATCATTTCCATTATTATTTGACTCCCACCTTCCATCTCCACTTCCACCGTTCGATCCACTGCCACCACCACCACACATCTTCCCGCCACCACCGTACACTCCACCACCTACCATAACACGAGCGTCACCCTCTTCACTCGCTAATCCAGAATTCGAAAACAAACTACAATCCAAAGCCGCCGTGCCGATTTCGTCTTCCTCCGCGACTGCCACTCCACTGATAAATGTGTTGGACAGTCTCTTCTTTGGCAAGGGCGGCACAGTACAGCTTCGAAGATCGGTCTCTGAGAGCGCTCTCGTCATAATTTTAAAAGAATCATCGCTTTGTGGAGGAGAAAATTGAGGAGTTGGAGACGAAGCTGTTAATGTGATGGATTTAGATCTTTGTATTTGGTGAAGTGTTTCTAGCTCCGGTGAAGACGACTCTTTCGCGTTTGGTATCCACGAATTCAGTATCGGCGTTGAAGAGCTTCGTAGAAGCATTTTTTTACAAGAAGCACAAGGGTTGAACATTAGAGAAAGTAAGTTTGAGAGGAGCTGTGAGATCTCAACTCTCCACTCGTATGGAGTTGGTGGTCTGAGGGAGAAGACGCGCTCTCATTGATTTTTATAGGAAGACAGAAAGGAAGGTACGGCTACGATCTCGGCCGTTGGTTGAGTGTGCAACGGATCAAAGTGGTACATATGACTCGGTGTGGCTCACGTGCTTTAATTATAGATTTCTACGTATTGTTGTTGGTTGACTGTTATTGCCTTCCTTGGCTACTATTTTCCAGTAAGTCCGATATTACATAAAAATTTTCTTTAAATAGATTGAATATACAATTTGTTTAATAATATGTTGACAAGTGCTCTTATTATCGTTGAATTAAGTAAAAACGTTATTTTATAATTGAGCAATGTCATGCTTACAATTGGGTCATATAACAGAACATATAACCATGTAAAATACGAAAGACAAAATAATCATTTTACATAAATTTTGTTTAATTTTTGCCTCAATCATATAAATCAATGGTAAGCAAAATATAATTATTCATGAAGTTGGTACTATTCTTTTACATAAAATCAAAATCATATACTAATGAAGAAACGTTGGATTGATCTCTTTCCTCCAACATGACTTTTCAACTTAAGAAAATAATCAAAGTATTCAAACGGTTTCTCATTAAAAAAAAAAAAAAAAATGGTCACAAGAAAATACTGACTTTGATATACATTGTATCCAACATAACCATAAGGGTGTGTTTGGTCAAGGTTATATGAGATTATTGAGGTAAAGTCGTTTTATATTACTTGATTATCACGTTTGGTTGTCAAGTAATATAAGATTCCGATAATCTTTCAATACCAATAATAATTATTGTTGGTAATACAGGAAGTAATCTGATAATCTTCATTTTCTTATATATTTTAAGATTATTTGGTAATCTTATTTTTATTATAATTTTACCTATTATTAATAAAATTTTAGGACAATAATGCCCTAGTTTTAAAAACAATATATAAATTGCTAATAGACTATTTTATCTTTATATACAACGTTTTTAAGACATAAATACCTCTGAAATTTAAAAAAATTACCCAAGGATGGTAGCTGGATCTGGCCACCACCGCTAGCCACCGGAAAACACTGCCAGCGGTAACGAAATGGCGCACGACCAGCCATATCTGGCCAGTCGTGCGTCGATAAGGCTGTTTCCAGCCATGGATCGCAAATCCATGGCCGAAAATAGCCCAATCTCCAATTTCGTCGCTGTCGGCAATGGCTTGGGGTGGGTGGGGGTGTTTTTGTTAAGTTTTAAACTTTTTTTACTGCTGGGGTATTTTAGCTAAATTTGAAATGTAGGGGGAAATTATTCAAAAAATAATAATAAAAATAATATTATATTAATATTTAAAAATGTAGGCAATTTAGCAAATTATATAATATACCAATTAATTTATTCCTTTCAACTAAACATATTAATATAACATACTCACCAATTTATTCCAACCAACCAAAGACATTTTCCTAAACATTCCCAATAATCTATCTTTCCATTAGTATAATATTCTCAGTAATACAATATTCCTTTAACCAAATACAATATTCCCTTAACCAAATATACCCTAACAGTATAAGTTTTAATTTCAAAGACTAATAAACAATAGACCAAAAAAAGTAAGAAAAAAAGAACGGACCACGATCTAACTTAGTTAATACTTAGTATAGTATTTTTTTTATGATTTTGTTTTTAAAGTTTAATTTTAGAAATAAAAATAACAAGTTTGATTCTTGTATTTAAAAGAAAAATTTTGAGAATGTGCTTACTTTTGTTTTCTTAAAATAGTGAAAAAAAATAAATATTATTTAAAAAATATAATAATAAACATATTTTCTTTTATATTATGTGTATTTCTTAATTTGTTTGAATTGTATGTGTAAATTGGAATTGTCTGTTCGATACGACTAGTGGTATTTTTCTCTTGGTTTGGAAGTACTAAGTCTCACATCATTTTCAAAAAATTTCACTAAAAATTAATAGTAAGATAATAAAATAATAATAATAATAATCTGAGCCAGTACACGGCTGAAATTCCACAAGAGTAGGCCTACATAAACACAGTCACGTGAGCTGGAACCCTTATTACCGTGTGATTCATTACGTACTGGAGTTTGACGGTCTCGATTCAGCTAAAGCACGTGATATTTCGCTATAGCGATTAGCGCGGTCGCTTCCTGTCAACATGAATGAAAGTGAAAGGGCAGTGTTTTCCCCCAAAAGCCCCTGCATTTTATCATATCGTGTAAGGCTATGTACGGGTGGCTGAGCTAAACTTTGGTGGGGCAGGTGGTGATCGGCAGTAGCGAATTGAAAACCATGAGCCGCATGACGGTGGAGCCCATGGATTTTATTCAACGGTGAGGCGTGAAGCTTAGTGTAAGTGGAATCAAGTCGTGATCATCACGTCTTGGCCATATTTGGAAAGTGGACAGATGCAGCCGCTCTTGGCTCTAGTCAGATTTTTAATGGATCCCACGCTTCCAGTTATTTTAGTTTTGTAATCAAGAGCTGCAACTTGCAAAAGGATGGGTACAATTGTCAATTTCTGTGGTGTCGATAATTTGTGCTAAGATATTTTCCTGCCTCTGGTTTATTATTGCATTTGTCTATTCTCTACATTATGTGTGTAATTGACAAATTGTAGTGAAATTTTGACGCACGATAAGTACGGGTTGCTGTTTAATAACGCCCATTGTGTGAACACCAAAATCATTATAATAATAGGATGTTTGAGGAGGTGCATAAAGCATAAACATAAGTTTCAATATTAATGTTAGATCATTATTAGATATTTAATCAAATAATTACTTGACATGATTTCAAAACTAAAAGCCTTATATTTGAATTTAATATTACAAGTGGTTTAAAAATCGATATTTATCAATAAAATTACAAAAAAATTGAAAGTACAAATTTCAAGTTTGAATAGCTTTGACTCATAAATTGGTAAAGACAAAATTGTACAAGCAAAAGAAAAAAGAAACATTATTATATGTAAGGGCATGTTTGTGAATACGAAGATTGTATTGAACTATTTAAAACCAAAATACTCACCCAATAGAGCAAGCAATTCTATTTGAAACAACGACCGCTGGGTGGCATGGTAGTAAAATAGAAGGATATAACATGGTCTTTCAAATTCGAATCTCTTTAATGGTAAAAGAGAAAGAGAATGATCCAACATATTCTGTTGAGTTTAATTCCCCATCACTAGAGCTTTTACTTGATTGCTATTAGAGTTTTTACTCAACCGATAGTTCTAAGATCCGAAAAGATTAGTTGAGGTGCGAGCAGACTAATCTAGACACCCTCAGTCATAAAAAAGAAAAAATTCTATTTGAAATACTACTTAATATATAAAGAGTAATGCTACGCCAATAACTCAATCTCACAAACTTCTCTTACAACTCCAAATGTGACAGTTAAGTTGACACTTTCATATCAACTCTACCATACCCAAGGCACAAATTTTTTTACTAGACCTAAGAAACAATCGTTCATTCATAAGGAAATGGCCATTCCTTCATAGAGAATTATTGTTCCTTATGAAAGAATGACCGTTCCTTTCTAAGGAACGATCATTCCTTATGTAAGGAATGAACATTCTGTTATAAGGAATGATTGTTCCTTATAAATTAAAGAACGATCGTTTGTATCTAGTTAAAGTTATTTAGTGTCTCAGATGTGGTGGGAGTTGATATGACAGCGTCAACTTTACTGTCACGTTAAGGTTGTAAAAAAAAGTTATAATATTAGGTTGTAAACGTAACATTTTTCATAAATAAACTTCAAGTTTAGAAGAACCAATCATTAAAATTGAGAGACGACCAATAGGTCAAGTAGATAGCCACCCAACCCAACTTGCAAATTTAATGTCATAATTAAAGTATTTACGGAGAAATATTTTGACCAATAATAATTAAGATGGCGAAAGATGTATTATGAGATGGGCCACCAAAAAACAAGGTGGAGATGAAGTTTATAAAGAGATTATGCGAATGAAATTCAGGAGAAGGATGCTCAAGATACATTTTTCACACAATCTCGATCTCAATCTCAATCACAATCCTATCAAATCAATTTAGTAAAATCCTCCGATTATAATTAGTTGATGGTTTTGTAGGACCCATATCTTCTTTAAAATTATTATTATTATTATGTTTATATTGATGATCATGCACTTCAAAATATATATATAAACTGGATACTCATACAGCTTGTTCGTCATGTGGTATGTTTAGAAGCTCATAGAATTGTTCCATTTTGATACAAAGGATTTGTAGTTACTATGTGGTTAAATTTTATTGGTGATATTGTAGAGAGATATTAATTGCTGAATTGGTATTCAAAATCCAAATGTAAAAGCATACCTATTTGAGTGACACGTAGGACACTTTTTTTTTTTTTTTTTTTTTTAAGCTCTAAAATTGGTTTATTTTGGAGCTCTAGAATTGCTCTCTTTTGTCACGTTGGATGTGTGGTTTAATGAGATATTTTTAACTCTAAGATTCATGAATACCCATGCTCGATGGTCGCCATGAATACCCATGCGGGTTGTTTGCCATGTGGCACATTTTGGAAGATTTAGAATAGCTTAATTTTGACACATTGGATTGACAAGCCAGTTAAATTGCTCTATCTTGATACGTTGATGCATTTATAATTATTAATTAATTAAAAAAATGGGATTTGTATTAATATTTCACCATGAATACCCATGCAGGTTGTTCACCATGTGGCACTTATTGATGCATCTATAATTATTAATTAATTAAAAAAATGGGATTTGTATTAATATTTAATAATGATAATAATGATATAGGTGCATTGTATTGACATTCCAAAGATGTGCATTAATAAAAAGTATACAGGTGCATTGCATTAGCATTTCAAAGATGTCTATTAATAACAAGTATACAGGTGTATTTGATTGCTATTACTAATTGTGGTTTAATGACATTTGTCTATGATTGCTATCTATAATTATGTAGGTGCATTGTATTCACATTAATTGCGTTGGTATTCAGAAGATCTAAATGAGGGGTTATAAAAAGGGCTCATGTTTAGTTGTGTATCATCGCAATTTGTTAGTTGACGTCAACGATACGTCTAGTCTTTTGTTAATTGTTTATATGTTATTTTAGTTTGTGAGAATAATATGTCTGTTCTTCACGTGCATCTTGATCGATGGTTTTTTATTTATGTATGTTTTGGTTGTTGATTACAGGTCAGAGATTCATGAATTGGCATGAAATAAAGGCAGGATGTCAGATTGATACTATCAGATGAGTTGTTATTTTGATTTATTCTTCTGAACTAAAAGTATATGTTCTAAGTATTTTAATGCGAAACTGTAAGTATGTCTCTTAACTATTTTAACGTTTTTTGTTAGATTGAATGATTACTTTTGTTCGGCCAATTTATCTGAATGATTGATTGTAAGGTAAGTGTGTTCCTTGATATTTTTAACATGAATACTGATGAACTTTTGTTGCTTCCATTTTTTAGGTACTAGTTTTTATACGGATGGATAATTGTTCCTTAACAATGTTAACATGAAGATGAGTTACATTTTGTTATGTTTGTTTCAGGGAAATGAGGATTTGTGTTTATTCTTTTTTTGGTAGAGTCATTGATTCGGTGTGATTCTTCTGCCGACCGATCGGTATAAAATGTGAATTCATTGATTTTGTTGATTTCATTTTATACGTTGCAGGGAAAAAAGTTGACATGTTTATACAATGTCTAACATGTTTCGTACCAAGTTGTGTTTATTAAGTCTTCGGTAAGTTCATTGATTTGGTATGTCTGTCATTGCAATCGATTAGCGTGAATTATATGCTCACTGATGTTTGCTAATTTTATTTTTCAGCTCACAATTCTGACCTAGTAGTGAGTATTTGTTGTTGGTATGTTCATGTGACGGGCAATTAGTTTTTCCTGTGTTGTTGACTCTGAGTAACATTAAATGTTTATGGTATGTACTTTGTCTAAAGATTAAGCATTGTTTTTTCAGCCATGCTATGTGTTTGTTTCAGCCGATATGTAACCATTTGTTTTGGGACTGGGCTACATGAAACGTTTGTGGATTGGTTTATGTTAACAAGATTCGTGTGGGTGTTGTTTTAGCTAGCTCTGTTCTCAGGTTACACAATCGGACCCCAACTATCATTGAATTGTGATGCTCAGTGCACTGTTGTCATAGGGTGGCAAAATCTGATAGTAGTTCAGGTTTGATTTTGTGATTTATGAATGGAATGTTATTGTATCGGGTTTAGTGATTGTGGATGTGAACATTTCATGTTGTCAGAGTGTCATGGTTGGTATCATGGCATGATGGTGATGGTGATGGTGATTTAGAGATTTGGTTATTTCGAGTTCGGTGTTGTTGGATTATGATGGTAGTTATTGTGCAAGCTATCTTGCCTACATGAACATTTGCGGTTTGGCATTTGATGAAGTAAAGCTTTGTTGGTTGTAGTCAATATACGATGATTTTGATGTATTCAACTGTATGTGTCTGAATCATCTATATATTTATTAATACTAAGGCAATAGATCAAACGTGTGTTTTCTGGATCGTGATATCTTATGCAATGAATTACAACAAACAAGTTGCCAAGCAAACCATGCTGCCAAATTGGAATAAAAATGTCGAACTATAATGTTAATAAAAAATAAAGTGGCTTGATTTCTCTTTGAGTTCATATTAGCCAAAGTGTCAAACAATAATATTATTAAAAAAATTGAAGCGACTCAATGTCTCTATCAGTTGAAAATTTCAGTATCAATCTATAAACGATAAAGGTTATATCAATCTATAAACGATAAAGGTTACGATAAAGGTTATGATTTCCATTGTAATAAACCTTTTGTTGTGCTGTAATTTATTTAGTATATCGGAGGTGTGGTTTCTGAATGATGGTATTTTATGAGGATAAATTGTAATAAACAAAGTGTCAAACTAATCATGTAGCCCGATGGGTTAATACACTTACTTTTTCATTGATATGTTCAGTGTTTTGATGATGTTTGGTGTTCTCATATTTAATGTTGTTGTTAATGGTATTAGTCTCTTGATATCGTGTTTTGTAGCTTTACAATTGCTCCTTTTCGATGCAATGGATTTGTGCTATTAATATTTTTATCCAAAATGAATGGGTGCATTGTACTATTATGTGATACTTTCAACATGATATTCAGCATGTTTGGTTCATTATTTTTATTCCTATTCTGGATTGGATTATTAAAATAATGTTTGGTTCATTTTTTTTAAAACTCTATCCCCAAAACATGATCCCGACACAAGTTTGAATTGTCTGCATCTTCACAGCTTTCTCAGGTTTTGACCGTTTCAATTTTTTTTTTTTTTATTCATTTTTCTGCACTGTGTGAACCATTTTCTGCACTGCGTGAACCATTTTCTTCACCATTTTTTTTCACTTTTTGTGACTGCTTCACCATTTTCTGCGCTGCATCTGACTGAGAAAATTAAACAGTTGGATTAGTACTCTATCCCCAAAACATGATCCTGACACAAGTTTGAATTGTCGTAGTTGTTAATGGAGTATACGTGTAATAATGATTGTAAGGGTTGATAGTTAGTACTTTTGTTATATATGTATTAATGTGATGTTTTTAAACAGTTGGATTAGTACTTGAAATTAATATGGGTTTTTGTTTTTTAATATCTACGGGTGACAAAATTACCAATAAAATATTTAGTATTATTAAAATATAACTTGATAAGTTATATATATAATAATACATTATTTCAACAAAATTCAACAAAATATTATATTAATAAACCATTTATAAAAAAATATATTAATCAAATATTCAACACAAATATCAAGGTCAAAATACTCAACCAAACACATATTCTATAAATCCTATTCTCGTAATCATAACCCTATCCAACTATCCAATTCTATCCCCAAAATCCTATCCAAAATAATGAACCAAACGCACCCATTACTATTAATGACCACGGTATCAGGATTTTGGTTTTGATTTATGTGTTTGATAGTACAATGATGTTTGGTATTCTGATATTTAATGTTGTTCTTAATGTAGTATTTTTGTTAAATTGT
Organism: Pistacia vera; assembly: GCF_008641045.1. NCBI lineage: Eukaryota > Viridiplantae > Streptophyta > Magnoliopsida > Sapindales > Anacardiaceae > Pistacia > Pistacia vera. Next base: position 26,941 of record NW_022196454.1, read on the forward strand.
TGAAGAAATTTATGGTATTGTTTATGTCATATAATAGTGTAAGTTTGTATCGAATACAACTTAAATAAGAATTACACATGTCCAAGTAAAAAAATTACAAAAATGAAAAAATCCTAGTCGTTATTTAATTTTGTTATTATTCTTATGCTGTTTTTTAAGTGTTATTGAAGTTGATGTAATTTTGTGGATAGATGTTTATCTAAAAGAGATCAATACATTGTATTTGCTATGTATTATGTTTAATGTGAAATGTGAGGAGTATTTATGTGGATGTGAGAGGTTTTATACATAACTCTTGCAATTAATGTGTTTGTTATATATACGTAGTTGTTTAAGTTGTCGTTTAAGAGAAATAAGTAAAGGTACTTGAAAGTATATATTAGATCATTGTTCCCAAAAAAAAAAAAAAAATTGCTGGTATAATTGAGATATAGGTGCTGTTAAAGGTAATGTGATACGTTCAATTGTTTTTATCTTTCTATTGTAATGTTGTATATGTTGGATTATGAATTGGTCTATAAAAGCTATTAATTTGCATATAATAAAATGGAGTTTAAAATTTTAGTGCCGAACAAAAAATTCGGCATACTATTAAATTGTGATAAGAAATAATTATAGTATGAATTAGATTATAAAATCGAAACATTATGTTATTTATTTATAATTGTGGTACAACGACATTTGCTTTAGTTGTAAACTCTCGGTTGGGAATCTTTATTACTTTTACTGAATTGTATTAAGAATGAATTTCTTTTTGCAGGTAGGTCATAACAATGTCTAATACTTTTCTTAAAGATATTGATGAATCAAGGGATGAATGGATAGTCACTGTCAGAGTATCTAGATTGTGGGAATGTAGGAATTTCATAATGCGTGATGAACTCATGAGCCTTGACATGATTTTGATTGATGAAAATGTATAAAATATAGTCTGAAAATAATGTTAAGACTTTTATTTCCGATTTATACAGCTTTGCTTAAATTTGTGATTTTCAGTGGTTTTTCAGAATCAAGTTATTCATGCCTCGATACCAAAGAATAGGATTGCAAAGTCTAAAAATCAGCTTCATGAAGGGTTGATATATTTGATCAGACATATAAAAGTCATACCATCTACTCCCTCTTACAGACCCGTTGACGATATATACCGTATACAAATTCTCATTATCATGACCGTACAAGAAATAAAAGAATCGAGAGTTGTTATTCCAAGATATAAATTTGAATTTGCTGGTCTTCGTGATCTTCAAAATAGAAGGAACGATACAAGGTTATTATCAGGTATAGTTAATTTGAATATTTGTGTTTTAAATGTGTGAGAAATATATTTGTACATCAAATGTGATAAATTATATGCAGATGTCATTGGAGTTTTGAATGCAATAGGAGAAATTGAAGAGATCAAGTCGACAAAGACTAAAAAAAAAGACATCAGATTGCAGATGGCAAAGTAAATTCCTTTGTTAATGTTTTTACGTTCTTCTTCCACTTTAAATAATTTACAATAATATTGATTTCAGAGAAGCAGTTGACATTACGTTATGGGGGAAATTTTCTGAAGCAATAGGTGAAGATTTGTAATTAGCAAGTACCAACCCAATTGTCATAATAGTTACTTCAAAAAATGTTAAAGATTTTCAAGGTAATACAAATATATTACGTGAAGTTAATATATTTTCGATTACTAACTTATGTTCTTTTCCATACAGGAAGATTATATCTCAATACAACTTTGGCATCTAGAATTTATATAAATTTAGATATTGGGGAGGTGCATTCTCTACAGAAAGAGTATGTGTTTGAGAAATAGTTTTTTAAAGTAATTTCATGGATATAATTGTATTTAAAATTTTATCTACTCTTTGTTATTTCAGAATGGGAATTTTGCCAGTAAGTCAACTTTAAAAAAAGATTCTGAATCAAGTTCTGATTGAGAAGGAAATGTTTGAGAATAGAACATCACTCAAACATGTTACTAATCTTGTGTGGCATGATGTTGATGAGGTACAATATTCATTAAAACGTTAAACTGGTTATTGTAACATAGTTTGTGAATAGAAATTACAATTGTATAGGTGATGGATTATACAATTAAGGCCAAGATAATTGAAGTTGATGACAGATATGGTTGGTGTTACAATTCCTACATCTATTGCAAGAAGAAAATCCCTGATATTAATACCTATTTATATTGTGAGCAATGCAACAAAGAATCGAAATCTCCTTAGATGAGGTATATCATTGTTTATTTTTTACTATTTATAATTATGTATTGTCAATGCAATGAGAAGTATATTCAATTTTAGACATTTATTTGTAACAATGTGTTGTTAATGTTATAACAAATACAAGGTGGAAATGAGAGTGTCAAATGGAACTGCCAAAGCAACTTTTATATTGTTTGATACTGTAACCCAAAGATTGGTTGGGTTATCATGTTTTCAATTGTTGAACAAACAAGGTAATGATTAGAAGAATATCCCAACAGTTTTGAAGGACCTATGTGGACAAATGTTCGTTTTCAAAATCAAGTTGAGAATTATGGATCTGAAGGAAAGATATGAATCTTATACTATCACAAAACTTTTTCTGATTGATGAGAATCTTGAGGATGAATATAACTTACGAGAATTGCAAAAGATCACCACCTCAAAAAGCCTTCATCACTTTGAGTACGCTGGCATATGATGCATGAGTGCTCAATACATGTTAAGAACTCACGTAATGAAGCAGCCTTTTCCAAGATAATTTTATCTAGCCTTTTAATAATTTTTTCGTGCATCAGTGGAGAAAGACGTGGACATTCTATAAGAAGACTATGTGATATGTTGAGGACTTCTAGATTTGGTAGGTCATCCAATATAAGCAATAGGGCATCCTTAACTATCATTGAGCATCTCAAGCTCAAAACCTTCAAATTTGGAAGAAATTTGACTATCGTACAAGCAAAGAGAACCTCAAAAGGACCCATGATCTTGAGTTCATTGAAGTTCTTGCAATTTAGGGCTATTTCCTCTATAAGATAAGGCGGATGTACTATACTAGGCATTGTCAAGGATTCAAGAGATCTCCTTGTACGAATGGCCTTGCAAATTACATGCTTCTTTATTCTATTCCAAGCTGGCATAATGAGACACCTCAGATGCGGGCACCTGCAAACAACAATATATGGTGTGTTACTTCCCAATTCATTATACCAAAAAGAAAATTAAAAGTGATGATCATTGGTACCAAAGGCAATGCCAAAGACTCAGTCAATAAATAGTGAGAACAAAAAAACAAAATTACCTTTCGACAAGAGGTTTTAAATAGAAACATAAAAAAATTACCTTTTAGTAATATAGGTAAATTGTTCGTCCCCTGCATAAAAATTGAAGTGAAAAATCAAGGTTCTTATTTGTCCCCAACTGAGACTCAACAAAATTTTCAACAAACGAGTCAATGCCTCATCAACATAAACATATGGCTTTAATGGGTTTTGATAAAATTTGATCTCAACATCGACAAATCAAGAGTTTTCCAAAGCAGAAGATCATGGCAAGTTGAACGCCATGAATTACAAACGTGAGCAATGCCTAAAGTCAACTACAAAACATCAAAACACAGGAAGATTTTCACCAATAAGTTAGTGTCTAGATCCTCTCATCTTCTTACAGCAGAGGCACCCTCTTTCATCAGACCAGTTGCCCAATTATCTCATAGAACTTTCGGACTTCAGAGCATCAGACACTTGCATAAGATATGCACATAATTCATGTACGATGCAAAAAATATCATCCAATACATTAAGTTATATGAATTTAAAAAGATTTGTATTAATCGAATGTATCAAATACTTAATATACCTACGTAGAGATATAGATGAATGCAAACTGTTTACACTTAAGATAAATTAATACTTAACATTAAATGATTATGAACAAAAAAGTTTATATTCGTTGAATAAAATAATCAATTTTTCTCAATAGAATAAACAATGAAGGAATGATATATAATATATATAACAAAATCAAATAATTAATGTTCAACAAAATAAAAGTAACATCATTAATTTAGAAAAAATACTAAAAGCAAGTTTCAAAAATAACAATGCTAAATCTCATTAATAATTAACACTATAATATCTACCAAATCCAAATACACAAAAAACTATTCGCTATCCAATATCTACACAAAAATTATATAACCCACTAATACCATAACAACTTTATAATTTCAATATACTTTCACCGACAAAAATGCGACCAAAACAACATGATTCCGTACAAAAGAACAAAAACACAACCCACAAACCTGTTATGATTACCATCACAAATATTGCAACAAATCATTGTAAAAGCAATTCAAAATAACAACACCGCTCTTCAAGCAATATGATTAACGTAAGTTTTATGAATATCATCATGTTTTGTTAATATGTTGATTTCATTGTTTGGTTAGTTATATAGAAAACCGTATGTCGACTCCCAACAATTGAAACAGATTATGCTGAATCCCTTATGTCTTTAATTCTTAACAGCTTTCTAATACATAAAAACCAAAATACATGTTAGAATGGATATTAAGCTAAACCATATTTTTCACATTTTTTTATTGTTAACTTCTTCATCATACAAGTAATGATATTATGATTACCAACTGTTTGAAACCATTACTTACAACTTTTTTTTTTTTTTAATTGTGGATCTTGTGTTTGAAAACCATTATTTAACTTAGAATTTACAGGTGTAAATCTCTAAACCAATAGTCAAACGTAAAGCAAGTCTTACACAGAAGAAACATCTTCAAACAACGACATAAACTACTACCAATAACAACTGCAAGGCTTTCAATTCTAAAGATCCTTGCAGAAGCAGAAAATAAGCATGCTTCACTATTGCTTGGAATGCATTAGTTCTTCGTGGAACATGATAGAAACAGAGGATTACAACTACTTATTGCATCTTGCAAACAAAATAACTAGCAAACAATGTATCAGACCATCGTTGCTCTAATCACTATGCATGACAATAGAGGTGTAAAAATTCTAATGAAATTAGTGAAAGTAACCAATCAATTCCACAAAATGAAAAATTACAAGGAAGTGTTCAAGTCCATGACTCCAACTACAACAATTCTCATTAAAAGGAGAATATTTCGAATTTGAGACAAAGAGAATCAAAATCGTATGCATTGGAACAGATCAATGTCACCAGAAAATATTACATGTCCAAGATGTAACATAGATTACCAAATAGTATGTATGAAATATAACTTTTAGTGAGCTCTTTATATTATTTATTACACAAGTAAAAGTATCTCAATAAAAGTGTTTTCTTTATATTCAATTTTATCATTGGATTGTCTACACATGCTTGACAAACATCGATCTAATTATATTATAATGTAAATTAACAAAATCTATAAATAAACATTCCTATCGCACATTGAAAAAAACTTCGATTCTATTACGAACCAATTTAAATCCCATGCCGAATGATAACATCCATTTGAAGTAAGATTGTCGAACCATTATTGACTATACAAATGATATATTATAATATCATCATCACATTTCTGACTTGAATACTTAACAAAATAATTATTACATTTGTTACCGTTTCATATCCTCTTATGCAAGAACTTATTGATGTTTCTTCAATCAACGTGTTTACTTAGTCCTAGACATTTATTTGTTTTCCCAAAGAACCTTTGGTATTCTCAAAACTAGATTCAAATAACAATACTGACTCTTATTAATAATAAATATCAATCTTATATTATAATCTTAATTAAAAAAAAAAACTAGAAATAACCATTTCTATTACACATTTAAAAAAACTTTTGTACCATTACTGATCAAACAAGATCAAAGTCAAACTATATGCATGTTTCATAACCATATTACCAACCACAATTAAAAAATTAATAAATATATTGTGAAATTGTCATATCACCTCTGACTTTGATCACATTGTTTGTTTATCATAATAACTCAACATCTTGCCGAACCATGATTAACTATCTAACAAATATGGTGCACACTTAACAAAATATTTATTACGGTTTTCTTTAATATTGTACAAATAGTCTACTAACGTTTCGTATTACCTTATCCAAATAATTATTAACACTTTTCGATTGACACATTTATTTAGTGCCAGTTGTTTGCTCATATTCCACCTTTTCGTATCTTATTCTCCTATAAATATTGCTCTGACATCAATCACCCATTTAACTTTCTTCAGGTACTATACACTTTAATTGTTCATTTCTTCTCCAAAACTTAATTGAAAAATAGCTAACAAAACATCACAACCAAAAGAATCTGCAACTAATTCCAGCAATGACCTCAACAACAATAATTCTCCATCGAGGCAACCAGAAGGTATAAATATTGCACATCTTTTGTATGATAAATTACAAAATCGCAAACAAAACGATGATACATATTTGCTGCAATATAAAAACCATTAAAAAATTTTGATATGTCGAGAATTCATCTCATAATTATATTTACACATTCATGTTACAGTTTCCATATATTTATAAAATTTGATTGTATATTGTTTTTGCAATTGTTTTAGACATTTTTCAGGGAATGCCGAAATTGAAGGAGATTTTCAAAAAAGTTGAGAACAATCTGGATGATCTACATACTGCACGAGACAAATTCAGAGAAGTCAATGACCAAATGTTACAAATCATGAAATCTGCCGTGTATATTATTTATAACCTAAACAAAAGAGAGTATGCATATGCACTAAAGGAACTGAACAACTATAAGAAAAATAGAAAATAAAGTCTATATCATCCAAACCCACTTCACAGTATAAAAATGCAATGTACTTATTTCTTTTATAATAAAAGTGTTATTCTCTATATTCAATTTTGTCTTGATTTTAGTGTTACTCATAAATTGATTGAAAATTGTTCTCCATGATAACACCTTAGTTTTGATTTAATTCTTCCATTTTCGCACATTGGATGAGTACTAATAATAATTATATAAGTACATTACATAGATAAATCATCGTGATTGGAAAGAATCCTACATTGTGGGAAAAAAATTTACCAATCATGTCAAACGTGAAAATGAACTCAATATAAATTTTAAGTTCAAATAATTGATCTTCATAATATTAATTGATGTTAATAATTATAAAGGTACAATTATTAATTTTATATTAATACAACTTTGTACATATATAGAAGTTATATATACTCTAAAACTTGTATAATCTAGCAACTATCATCTCTTAATCTAATTACTTTATTCTGTTAAAATAAATTTGTTTACAACCTCATGTAACATGTTAAGATAAATCATTTTTTTTTTTATCAACCAAATTAAATTTGATTTGTTATGTGATAACATCAATACACTAAACCCTAAACCAATATTCACGATCCAAGCAATATATTATAATATCATCGTGACGTTTCTTACTTGAATACTTAACAAAATATTTATTATGTTTACTACCATTTCATACCTTCTTATCCAAAAAGTTATTAACGTTTTTTCAGTCAATATGTTTACTAATACTAGAATTTATTGGTTTTCCCAAAGCACCTTTTGTATTCTCAAAAAACAAATAAATACTTTTAAATTTTAAATAAATAATTTACATAACATTAAAGTGATACGAACTTAAACCACTCATGCAAGTTGAGAGGACTACCTGAATATTATGTGGTCTAATTATAGAATCAATGTTATTTTTCCAATTTATTCTTCTCATCCTTTCTATTAAACTCATGCCAGTTAGATCTTATCCTTCTTAAACAACCGTGTTTATTTATTATAACATCTTTATTCATGTTCCAACTGTTTCTTTTGTATTCCTAATAAAACAGAACATGTGTATCAATAACATCAATACCCTTCTCATTATATTGTTTGATTGATGTGATTGATATTTTGATGATATCTCGTGTTGGACTATGTACATACTAATCAAATATCTAAAATATTTAATATACCTATATAGAAATTAACATGAATGCGAATCGTTTACATTTAAATATAAGAAAGACTTGACATTAAGTGATTAATACAATCATCATTAATTTACAAAACTATTAAAAACCAGATTCAGATAAGAACGCTAACTGTTGGAGTTGTCGACTACTTTAGCATTAATGGGTAACGCAGACACATTCGGGGGTCCCGCTGAGCGGTCAGGGGTCGTGGGGGCTGCGCTCCTGAGCTCGTAGGCGGTTTTGGGCTTTTCCATGTATAACCGCTGTAGAATTTCTTTTAAGTTACTAATTCCTTATTGGGTTGGGCTTAGGAATAGGAATCCTTTTAAAACTAGGTTTAGTCTCTTAAACCTAGTATATAAACATTCTTTTATCTTGTTATGGAGAAGATAGCAAATCATAGGGCAATTCATTCATTTTAAACGAGAGAGGTGAGGCATATTGCAATAATATTGACTCAGCTAGACGTAGCCCACATTGGGTGAACCAGGGTAAATCACGCGTGTTATTTTCTTTGTTTACTGTTTGATTTGTTTTACTGTTATATTTTTGTTCCTGTTGTTGCCTCTATTTCGTTCAATTGGTATCAGAGCCAGGTTTTGTTAGATTGTGATCTAGAGATGGCGGGATCAAAGGTTGAGATTGAGAAGTTCGACGGCAAACGCTTCGAACTTTGGAAACTGCGGATGGAGGATCTACTCGTTGATAGGGATATGTGGGGTGCAATTGTGAATGATAGGCCGACAGTCAGGACTGTCGTTGTTATGACGAGTGAAACGTCTAGAACTGCATTGTCAAGTACGCCTGGGTCTAAACCTGCAACGCCACCTGAAGGAGAATTATCAACAACTGATCATGCCGTACTTGTTGAATGGGACAAGATGGATCGAAAAGCCAAAGGTTTGATTCGCATCTGTCTTGAGGACTCTGTTCTAACGAATGTGATGGATCAGGATACGGCTAAGGGTTTATGGCAGAAGCTGGAAAATATGTATCTGAGTAAGTCTTTGGTGAACGTGCTGTTCCGTTGCAAGAAACTGTACAATCTCCGTATGCATGATGGGGATTCTCTTGCTGCACATCTGGATGAGTTTAATACTCTGGTGAATCAACTGCTAGCTGTGGATGTACAACTCACCGAATCTGAGAAAGTGGTAACATTGTTATGCTCGCTGCCTGATACGTGGGACAATCTGATTGTTGCGATTGGTGGTGGAGGATTGACACAGATGTCGTGGGAATCTGTATGTTCTACATTGTTGGCAGAGGATATGCGGCGAAGAGGTTCAGAGGGTTCGTCTAGGGATGCTTTAACTGCTAGGGGATGAAACCTTGATAGGAATTCTAATAAGTCTGGCAACAGGGGAAAGTCGCGAGGTAGATCTAAGAGCAAGGATAAAAGTAAGATTAAATGCTGGAGATGTCAGGAATTTAGGCATTTTAAGAAAGATTGCGGAAACAAACCAGTGAAGGGGAAGGAAGCTGCAACTTCGTACAAACGGGAATCAAATAGTGATATGTATGTGGTTGCTGCATGTATGGCTAGATCAAACCAATCAGTCTGGTATGTTGATACTGGTGCGTCATTCCATATGACACCTCACAAGGAATGGTTTTGTGAGTACGAGACGTACAATGGAGGAAACGTTCTGTTAGGAGATGATACTGCTGTGAAGATTATTGGCCGTGGGAAAATTAGTCTGAGGTTGCATGATGGTTCAGTGATGATGCTCCCTAAAGTGATGCACATCCCTGGTATGAGTAGAAATCTACTCTCTATTGGAACAATGGCTGACGCAGGTATAGTATTCAATTGTGACAGAACATCCTATAAGATGACTCGGGGATCTATGGTTATTGCACGAGGAGTTCGACATGGTACACTATACAGGCTGCAGGCATCAATTGTAAGAAATTCCTCTTTGGGTGGTTATGTTTCGGAAAAGGAGGCTGAAAAAGAAATTGATTCTACAACATTATGGCATCAGCGAATGGGGCACATTGGAGAGACGGCTTTGTCTACTTTGGTGACTCAGAATATGGCTAAAGCTATTCCTAACTGTTCCATGAGTTTTGGGTTTTGTAAGGAATGTTTACAAGGCAAGCAGAATCGGGTTAGTTTTCAATTGACAGGCACGAAAGCAACAAAAATACTGGAGTTAATTCACAATGATGTTTTTGGGCCCACTCCAGTGGAATCTGTTGATAAATCTAGGTATTATGTATCTTTCATTGATGATTTTTCTAGATAATGTTGGGTTTATTTCATGCACAGCAAGTCTGAGGCTTTTGAGAAATTTCGAGAATTTAAAGCCTTAGTTGAGAATCAGTTTGACAGGAAGATTAAAGCTTTGTGAACTGATAATGCCGGTGAGTTTTGCTCTAGTAAGTTTGAGCAATTTTGTGCAACACATGAAATTGCAAGGCAGAAAACTACACCTTACACACCTCAGCAAAATGGAGTGCCTGAACGTCTCAATCGGTCACTGTTAGAGAAGGCTAGATGCATGCTAAATACGAGAGATTTGGGGTCTAAATTTTGGGCTGAAGCTACCGCAATGACTTGTTATTTGAAGAATCGGTCTCCCATTTCTTCTATTAAAGAGATGACATCGTATGAAGCTTTGTATGGTAAGAAACCTAATCTATCTTTTATTCGAGTTTTTGGTTGTGATGCGTATGTGCATGTGCCAAAGGAGAAGAGAAGCAAGCTTGACAGTAAATCTGAGAAGTGCAAGTTTGTGGGGTTTAAGGATGGCATCAAGGGATACAAGTTGTGGAATCTTGTGAGTAGAAACATTATCTATAGCAGAGATGTAGTCTTTAGAGAGGTAAAACAACGTGTGGGAACTCCTGAAGATCTTGAGCAGTCAAAGAAAATTCAATTTGATATGACTACAATAGAGCAAGAGGAGGAGATGACTCTTAATGTTGCTGCAGAGACTGAAAATTTAGAGTCTATAGAATCTGACCATGAAGATAAACTTGATAGTGTGGCTGATGATGGTTCTGTGGATGATTCAGAGGATGATTCTGATGATGAAGTTGTGGTGCCATCAACTTTGAAGAGATCTACAAGAGTTAGAAAGGCACCAATTCGTTTCTCTCTAAGTGCCTTGAGTGGATTACATACTTTGAATGTGATTGGTGATGAACCCAGGAATGTAAATAAAGCAAGAGCCATGGAAGATGCAGATCTGTAGGAGGTTGCGATGAATAATGAGATGCAGTCACTGGACAAGAATAGTACATGGATCCTAGGTAAATTGCCTAAAGATAGAAAGGCAATTGGTTGCAAGTAGGTGTTCAAAATAAAGTTGTAGGCAGATGGGACAATTGCAAAGTATAAGGTGAAGCTCATTGCAAAGGGATTCTCGCAGATTGAGGGTGTTGATTATGGTGAGATTTTCTCTCCTGTGGCCAAGTGTAATACCTCCTTTATACTAGAATACTCATAGAAATATATATAATAAAACTCATATATTGTAGTAAAAGTAGATGGGCCCAAAAAATTTCTTTTATTACATATAAACATTCTTTATGCAAGATAAAGCATCATTTACAAAAAGTCATCAAAAACAGTAGACAGTGCAGCTATTGCTCCTCGCTTGCCGACGCCCATCCGACCGCGTCCTCACCTAGATCCTGTAAACACAAAGAAAACAATGGGGTGAGCACAAAATAATGCTCAGTAAGTAAGTCCTCTACTCGTCTGTCCCCGTAACTCTTTCTCTTAATTCTTTCCTTACACTCTTCTCATGTCATTTATTTTCTCTTTTTGTTTCTCTTTCTCATAACTCTTTTCTATTAACTTTCTGTTATAGGTCACGGCCTCATCTTACCAGAGGTACGACTGGGTACTCATCCCACTCTTCGTGACTCTACTCATTCTCTCTCTTTATTCTCTCTCATGTTTGCTTATTCTTTCTCACTTGAATGTCACGACCTTATCTTACCGGAGGCACGGCCGGGTGGAGTTCATGAAGCGCCAACCCACTCTTCATGACTTCTACTCATTCTTTACCGATCGGACTCGGTTATGCATGGATTCAGAACCCTTGGCCACGTGAGTGTATTCTTTCTCTCTCTGAATATCACAGCCCTATCTAACCGGAGGCACGGCTGGAATCCAACATTCCACTCTGCATGACTTCATTCATTACTCACGGGTTTCCCATCGCACAACCTACTCTATTCTCTTATTTAGCACTACTCTCTCTTTTATTCTCTAGTGCTAAATCTCTTTTTCTCTTTACACTTAGAGTGTTCTCGTTCTCTTTACTCTTAAAGTAGCTTATGCTCCAAATTCTCTATTCTTTCTCAAGCTACTTCTCAATGCACAATTAATGCATATGGGTGGTTCATGCTCATTAATGCACTCATGAAATGCAATGATGCCATTTAGCAATAATTAAGGTTCTCTACTCTTACTTATATTTCTCTTAGGCATTTCATCAAACAACTCATGTGCATAGAAAAACTCTACTTTATCTATAACTCTACTCTTTTCTTTAACCATCCAAAATGGGAGAAAACTCTCTCATATACTATAAATTCCTGTCAAGGAAAACACTCCCACAAAGATTCATACAAAACTCTTCCAACTTCAATCAAATTCAACTCATCATCATGCAATCTCAACACTTCTTACAACTCAAGTATATTCAACAACAACATAGATAAATCTCATAGCATCTCAATCTCTCAACAAGCATAATACATACATGCATAAAAAAATCTCTACACAAAAGATGTCTTAAACCTAAACTTGGGTTGGATTTACTTACCTTGTGATGGAGAGATTTTACTAACACTTCTCCTTTCCTTTGGTAGCTTGTCTCTTCTCTACAACTTTAAACAATAGTACCATAAGACTTCAATATATATATAAGCAAAACTTCACATCTAAAGCAAGAATCTTTACCTTAGGATGCCTTAGAGTAACTTTCTACCCCAAACTACTCAAAAAGCCCTCTAAAATCCTTAAAAGATTGAAAGAAGAGTTGAGAGGAAGTGGTGAATGGGAATGGCGGTGGAGAAGAAGAATGAAGGGTTTACTAAGCTTAACCCCTTTTTAGCTCATAATTTACACATGCATTCCCATTTTACCCTTGCTCTTTCTTGAAAATTTCAACTTTGTCCTTTAAGTCCTTGCACTCACACCCCCAACTCTAACACATTCTCCATGAAATTTCCTTGCAATTCACTCCCCACTTTTCCTGCTAATTAGGGGTAGAAAGGTCATTTTGCCCTTATGAAAAAATATCTAGAAACTTCATTACACATTTCAGCCGGCTCATCGCCGCGGCGAAGCTTTTTCCATAGCTATGGCGAAGAATTACAGAGCCTACGTCGCCGCGGCGAAGACTGAAATTCAAAATTCGCCAAGTCTTAACCAATTTCAGGGCAAACAGTCAACCAAACCAACACATACATTCAACCAAGGGCCAACCAACCAAAAATAACAACATACAAAATCAATTACGTGCAAATCAATAAACATTTAAGTAATACAACAAATCTTAGTTACGTACCTCTAGTGGGGCGTTACACCAAGTTAACATCAATCAGGTATGTTCTATCTATTGCTGCATCGTATGATCTTGAAATTGAGCAACTTGATGTAAAGACGGCATTCTTACATGGAGATTTAAAGGAGAAAATTTACATGAGGAAACCTGAGGGGTTTGTATGTAAAGGGAAGGAAGACTTGGTGTGTAGGTTGAGGAAGTCTTTGTATGGGCTTAAACAATCACTAAGGATGTGGTATCAAAAGTTCGACTCCTATGTTCTTCAGCATGGTTTTAGTCGCAGCAACGTGGATCACTTTGTGTACATAAAAATGTTAGAAAATGTCTTTGTTATTTTAACCTTATATGTAGATGATATGTTGCTGATAGGGAATAGCAAGGAGTTGATAAATTCTGTGAAGGGTTTATTGGCTGCACAATTTGACATGAAGGATCTTGGGGCTGCAAATTTTATTTTGGGTATGCAAATTAATAGAGATCGTCAGAGTTGTAAATTGTGGTTAGGGTAGAGAAAATACATCGAGGAGGTGTTGAAGAAATTTAACATGGTAGACTGCAAACCTGTGAAGACTCCTATGACTTTGGGAGTGAAATTGTCTACTGATCAGAGTCCTAAGTCTGAGGAAGATGCTGAAGAAATGACACATGTGTTGTATCGCACAAGCAGTGGGAGTTTGATGTATGCCATGGTGTGCACGCAACCTGATATTGCACAAGCAGTAGGAGTTTTGAGTCACTTTATGTCAAATCCTGGTAAGGAGCATTGGAGTGCTGTAAAGAGGGTTCTTAGATATCTACGTGGGTACCTTAGATTTATCGTTATGTTATGGAGGCATGGCGACTGGGGATGAGCTAGATGTGATAGGTTTTGTGGATGCTGATTGGGGAGGTGATCTCGATAATAGGCGTTCCACAAGTAGGTATGTATTCTCTTTATTTGGTGCTGCTATTTGTTGGATAAGGAAAAGACAAAGTATTGTGGCTTTGTCATTGACTGAGGCAGAATACATGCCTTTAACATATGCTGGCAAGAAAGCTCTGTGGCTTCGAAGATTGAGTTTAGAGCTTGGTTTCAAGCTTGATGCTTTGAAGATTGGGTGTGACAATCAAGGGGCTATTTACTTAGCCAAGAATCCTACCTTTCATTCGCGATCAAAACACATTGACATACAATACCATTTCATTAGGCAAAAGGTGGAGGAAAAATTGGTGTTGTTAGAGAAGGTTGATACACTTGTTAATGCTGCAGATTTTCTTACCAAGGTTGTGAGCTTAGCAAGGTTTACATGGTGTGTTGCTGAGGTAGGCCTTCATTATGTGAAGTATTCGCCAAGTGGGAGAATGTTGGAGTTGTCGACTACTTTAGCATTAATGGATAACGCAGACACATTCAGGGGTCCCGCTGTAGGATTTCTTTTAAGTTACTAATTCCTTATTAGGTTGGGCTTAGGAATAGGAATCCTTATAAAACTAGGTTTAGTCTCTTAAACCTAGTATATAAACATTTTTTTCTCTTGTTATGGAGATGATAGCAAATCATAGGACAATTCATTCATTGTAAATGAGAGAGGTGAGGCATATTGCAATAATATTGACTCAGCTAGACGTAGCCCACATTGGGTGAACCAAGGTAAATCACGCATGTTATTTTCTTTGTTTACTGTTTTATTTGTTTTACTGTTATATTTTTGTTCCTGTTGTTGCCTCTATTTCGTTCACTAACTCCTATTAATAATAAATAGAACATTATCTAAGCAGTTTAAATACCAAAGAAAGAAAGAAAAAAAAAAATTGTTCGCTACCCACGTGCGAACTATATAAACCATAGATACCATATCAACAACATAATTTCCATATCGTTGCACCCAAAAAACAGCACCAAGAGATCATGATTCCTTTCAAATTAACAAAAAAACAACCCACATGTCTATTACAATTACCATTAGAAATTCTATAACGAATTATTGTAAAAGCAACCGACAAAGATCACACCGCTTTACAAGCAATACGGTTAACGTAAGTTTTATTAAAACCATGGTATTTCATTAATCTATTGATTTCATTATTTTCTTACTCATACAGAAAATGATATTAAAAAAAATGGTTAAATATACAATTAATAACGATAAGATAGTTGTTTGTTCCACAACAGTCTTATAACAATAACAGTTAACCATAGAAATGACTCTGTCGAACCATGTGTATCTTTAGTTGTTAATAGTTTTCTGATAAACAAAAAACAAAATGCAATTTAGGATCCATATTTAAGTGAGTCATATTTGGTACACGTATTTATTCTTAATTGCTTAATCATAAGGTAATGGTTCCCAACTGTGGATTTTTTTTTTTTAACTATTATGAATCTTGTGCTTCAAAAACATTACTTACCATACAATTTATAGGTGCAAATCTCTGAACAAACAAGCAAACATAAAAAAAATATTACAAAGAATGGACATTTTGAAACAACAACACAAACTACCAGCAATAACAACAGCGGGACTTTCAATTATGAAGACAATTGCCGAAGCAGAAAATAAATAAGCTTTGCTATTGTTGGGAATACATTTGTTCTTCATCGAACATCTTACATATATGAGATTAAAACTACTGATTGTAGTTTGCCAAAAATATAACATGCAAGCAATATATCACACTGTCGTTGCTCTGCTTACTGTACATGACAACAGAAGTTTACAAATTCTAATGAAATTAGTAAAACTACCAAATCATTTCTACAAACTGGAATATTGTAGGAAAGAATTCAAGTCCTTGACTCCAATTGCAACAATTCTCATTAAAAAACGAATATTTGGGACTTGCAACAAGAAGAATCAAAATTGTATACACTAGGATAAATCAACGTCACTAGAAAATATCACATGTCATTGACGTAACGTGGATTACCAATTAGTTTGGATGAAATTTAATTTTTAGTAACTTTCGTATGTAATTTCTTGCACATGTACATATTTAAATGCTTTTTAGTTTAATCTGAAAATAAAAGTTAAAACTTACTCAATTATCAACGATTGACCTAAATATTTAATAACTTATAAAAAGAAATTCATCACAAGATTACAATGATAAAAAAAAAAGGTAAACAATATTTAATAAAACTATTAAACACCAATGATTATGACAATTTCAAATAATTAAACATGTTCGACAAACAACAATCTAAATAATGTTCCTATAACATATAAAAATAAATTTCCATTCCATTATTCATTAGATTGAATTCTACGCCGAACCACAACATATTTTAGAAACCCGCCTGCTGAACCATTGTTAACTATTTATTATGCTCTCCTTTAATGCACTACAAACAGTTTTGCTATAAGTTGTCAAGACTTTTTTAATCAAAATGTCTATTTGTTGTTAGATGTCTATTAATTTTCCTAGAGCAACTTTTCATACTGAGTGATACAGTACCCCAAAAATTGTTCAAACATTATGTTAAAAAATTGAACATATATAACAAATATCAATCTAAATATCTTATAATCTTAATTTAAAAAATAAAAAAAAAACTAGAAATAACCATTTCTATTACACATTTAAAAAAAAAAAAATTGTACCATTATTGATCAAACAAGATCAAAGTCGAACTATATGCATGTTTCATAACCATATTATCGAACCACAATTAAAAAATTAATAAATATATTGTGACATCATCATATCATATCATCTCTGACTTTAATACTTGACAAAATATTTATTGTCCATCATTTAAAAATTTATCAATAAGATTTTATTATTAGTAAATCACATTGTTTCTTTATCATAATAACTCAATATCTTGTCGAATCATCATTAACTACCTAACCAATATGCCGCACGCTTAACAAAATATTTATTACAATTTTCTTTAATATCGTACAGATAGTCTACTAATGTTTCGTATTACCTTATTCAAACAATTATTAACACTTTTTCGATCGACATGTTTATTTATTACTAGATGTCTATTCATATTTCATCTTTTCGTATCCTATTCTCCTATAAATATTATTTTGATACTTGACAAAATATTTATTGTCCATCCTTTGAAAATGTATCAATAAGATTTTATTATTAGTAAATCACATTGTTTCTTTATCATAATAACTCAACATCTTACCGAACCATTATTAACTACCTAACAAATATGCTACACACTTAACAAAATATTTATTACGATTTTCTTTAATATTGTACATATAGTCTACTAACATTTCGTATTACCTTTTCCAAACAATTATTAACCATTTTTCGATCAACACGTTTATTTATTACCAGATGTATGTTCATATTCCACCTTTCTGTATCCTATTCTCCTATAAATATTGCTCTGACATCAATCACCCATTTAACTTTCTTCAGATACTATACACTGTAATTGTTCATTTCTTCTCCAAAACTTAATTCGAAAATCGGTAACAAAACATCACAACCAGAAGAATCTGCAACGAATTCCAGCAATGACCTCAACAACAATAATTCTCCACCGAGGCAACCGGAAGGTATAAATGTTCCACATGTTTTGTATCCTAAATTACAAAATCGCAAACAAAACCATGATACATATTTGCGGGAATATAAAAACCACTAAAAAATTTTTTTTTTGATAAGTCGAGAGTTCATCTGATAATTATATTTATACATTCATGTTACCGTTTCCATATATTTATAAAATATGATTGTATATTGTTTCTATAATTGGTTTAGACATTTTTCAGAGAACGCCGGAATTGAGAGAGATTTTCAAAAAAGTTGAGAGCAATCTGGATGATCTACATACTGCAAGAGACAAATTCGCAGAAGTCATTGATAGGCTATTATAAATCATGGAATCTGCCATGGATATTATTTATAACGTAAACAAAAGAGAGTATGTATATGCACTAGAGGAATTGAACAACTATAAGACAAATAGAAAATAAAGTTTATATTGTCCAAACCCACTTCATAGTATAAAAAAACGATGTACTTAGTTCTTTTATAATAAAAGTATTATTCTTTATATTCAATTTTATCTTGATTTTGGTGTTGCTCATTAATTGATTGAAATTTTTTCTCCATCATAACATGTTATTTTTTATTTAATTCTTCCATCTTCACACATTGGATGAGAACTAACAATAATTATATAAGTACATCACATAGACATTCCAAAAATCTAACCATTTTCAAGAAAACATGTATAAAGATGGAAATTAGTCTGTTTTCAAACCTTGGCTGGAAAGAACCCTATACTGTGAGAAAAACAATCAATATCAATCCTGAAAATGAACTCAATATAAATTTTAAGTTCAAATAATTGATCTTCATAGTATTAATTGATATTAATAATTATAAAGGTACAATTATTAATTTTATGTTAACACAATTTTATACATATATAGAAGTTCTATTTACTCTAAAACTTGTATAATCTAACAGTTATCATCTCTTAATCTAATTACTTTATTCTGTTTTACAACTTATTCTAAAAATATTAAATAAACATACCCACGCAACGCGCGGGCCCCATATCTAGTATATATATAAAGATGAATACCCATGCAAGTTGTTCGCCATGTGGCACATTTTGAAACTCATAGAATCATTCCATTTTGACACATAAGATTTGTAGTTGCCATGTGGTTGAATTTTATTGGTGATGATGTAGAGAGATAATAATTGATGCATTGGTATTCCAAATCCAAAGGTAAAAGCATACATATTTGAGTGACACGTAGGACACTTTTTTTTTTAAAGCTTTAAAATTGCTTTATTTTGGAGCTCTAGAATTGCTCTTTTTTGCCACACTGGATTTATGGTTTAATGAGATATTTTTAGCTCTAAGATTCATGAATACCCATGCGGGTTGTTCGTCATGGGGCACATTTTGGAAACTCTAGAATTGCTCCATTTTGACACATTGGATTAACAAGCCAATCAAATTGCTCTATCTTGACACGTTTGATTGATATTTGTTGCTCCATTTATAATTATTAATTAATTAATTAAAAAATAGAATATGTAGTAATAATAATAATAATAATAATAATAATAATAATAATAATAATAATAATAATATAGGTGCATTGCATTAGCATTCTAAAGATCTAACCATAATGACACCTTGGATTTGTGATTGTCATGTGATTGAATTTTATTGGTGATGATGTAGACAATATTAATTGCTGCATTGGTATTCCAAAGTCTAAATAAATAGACATAAAAATTGGATTACATAGATACATTGCATTGGTTGTATAAATAATTACTAATTATATAGGTGCATTGCATTGACATTCTAAAGGTCTAACCATAATGACACTTTGGATTTGTGATTGTCACGTGGTTGAATTTTATTGGTGATGATGTAGACAATATTAATTGCTACATTGGTATTCCAAAATCTAAATAAATAGACATAAAGATTGCATTAGATAGGTGCACTGTATTGATATTAAAAGCATATCTGTTTATTAATAATTATATAGGTGCATTGTATTGACATTGCAAATTTTTCTTCATATTCAATTCGTATTTAATTGTGTTGGCATTTGAAAAGTCTAAATAAGGGGTTATAAAAGGAGCGTATGTTCAATTGTGTATTATCGCAATATGTTAGTTGGTGTCAACAATGTGTCTGGTCTTTTGTTAATTGTTTATAGGTCATGTTAGTTTGTGTCAATAATACGTCTGTTCTTCATGATTATGTTAATCGATGATTTATTTTTTATTTTTTATGTTTTTGTTGCTGTTTATAGGTCAAAGATTCATGAATTGGAATGGAATAAAAGAAGGATGTTTGATTGACATTGTCAAATGAGTTTTTATTTTGATTCATTCTTCTGAACTGTAAGTATATCTTCTAACTATTTTAATATGAAATTGTAAGTATATCTCCTAACTATTTTAATATGAAATTGTAAGTATATCTCCTAACTATTTTAATGGTTATTATTTGGTTGAATGATTGTTTTTTGTTCAGTCAATCTATTTGAATAATTAATTGTGTTAGTCCTGCCGAACGGTAACTGTATTCCTTAACAATTTTAATATAAAGATTAATTAACTTTTGTTGATTTCATTTTCAGGTAATAGTTGTTATACAAATGAATAATTGTTCCTTAACAATCTTAACATAAAGATCGATTAAATTTTGTTATGTTTGTTTTCAAGAAAATGTTCATGTACTTTACTAAGATCAAATCGAGGATGATCCTATTATCAATCAAACTGTGAGTATGTGTCATAACTATATTAGTAGAAACCGTTCATTTGTGTTGAATATGTTTTCTGTAAAAACATTCATATATTTTAATTTGTTATATGAATGATTAATTGTTTATGTCATGCTAATGTGCGAATATATATGTTAAATGAATTAATTTTGGCTGATTCCATTTTCCAATTAATAGTTGTTATTTGAAATATTTCTTATCAGTCCTAATATGATAATCCCTAAAGTTTGGGTCAAGTAAACCATTCATTTTATCATCACTTACACTTTCGTTTCTACTGAACAATAAGTAGTAAATTGACCTTAACTTGCACAATAAAAATCCAACTGATAGGAGGATTGAATCTTTAGAAACTAGGTAGACAGTGCTTTGTTTTGATATATTATACGCTTAATTTGGATAACTATAGCCCCACTGTCGAACCATTCATTTCATCATCACACACATTTCGATTTTCACTGAACAGTCAATAATAAATTGACCATACTTTGCTCAATAAAAATCCAATAAATGAAAAGTTTGCATATTGAGAAACTAGATAGATAGGGTTTTAAATTGATATGTTATACACTTAATTTCAATAACTGTAGCCCTACTTCCAAACCATTCCTTTTATCATCACACACAGTTCAGTTTTCCCTATTTCTTGATTTCGACTGAATAATCAGTAGTAAATTAGCCATAACTTGCTCAATAAAAAACCAATTGATAAGCGTTTTAAATCTTTGAACACTAGATAGATAGGACTTTAATTTGATATATTATATTCTTAATTTGGATAATCGTAGCCCTACTTCCAAACCATTCCTTTTATCATCACACATATTTCAGTTTCCACTGAACAGTCAATAGTAAATTGACCATAACCTGCTCAATAAAACTCCAATTGATGAGAGGTTTAAATCTTTAGAAACTAAACATATAGGGATTTAATTTGGTATATCATATTCTTAATTTGGATAGTTGTAGCCCTACTTTCAAACCATTCCTTTTATCATCACACACATTTTGGTTTTCCCTGTTTCTCATTTTTCACTGAACAATTAGTAGTAAATTGGCCATAACTTATTCAATAAAAATCCAATTAATGAGAGGTTTAAATCTTTGAAAACTAGACATATAAGGATTTAATTTGATATATTATAGCTTAATTTGGATAACTATAAACCTATGGCCAAACCATTTCTTTTATCATCACACACATTTCTATTTCCACTAAACCGTTAGTAGTAAATTGACCATAACTTTCTCAATAAAACTCCAATTGATAAGAGGTTTGAATATTTAAAAGCTAGACATACAGGGCTTTAATGTGGTATATTATATGCTTAATTTGGATAATTGTATCCCCATTGTCGAACCATTCATTTTATCATTACACATTTTAGTTTTTACTGAACTGCCAGTAGTAAATTGACCATAACTCGCTCAATAAAACTCCAATTGATGAGAGGTTTGAATATTTAGAAATTAGACATATAGGTATTTAATTTGATATATTATACACTTATTTTGGATAAATGTAGACCCACATCCAAACCATTCCTTTTATCATCACACATATTTCGGTTCCCCTATTTCTTGATTTCCACTGAACAATCAGTAGTAAATTAGTAATAACTTACTCAATAAAAAATCCAATTGATGAGCTATTTGAATCTTTGGAAACTAGAAAGATAGAGCTTTAATTTGATTTATTATACGATAAATCTGAATAGTTATAGACCTGTGGCCGAACCACTCATTTTATCATTACACACATAAAACCAATTCAATTTTAATGATGACAAAGAAAAACAAATATTGACATGCAGATTTAATTGTATTTGTTCTATCTCTTTTTGTTGATTTTTTTTATGTCACATACATATATCGAAAACAGGTTGTTGTTGAATATAACAAATTTTATTTGTATCACAAATATCATCTAATGTGTGTTACCGAACCATGTAGTTTTAGTAAACCATTTATAATTTGCCGAACCATTATTATTATCGTTAAAGGAAAACAAATATTGATATGTAGTTTAATTGTAATTGTTCTATCTCTTTTTGTTGATATCTTTTTATGTTACATACATATATTATGAAAAGAGGTTGTTGTTAAATATAATTAATTTCATTTATTTAACAAATATCAACTGATGTTTGATGCTAAACCATGTAGCTTTAGTAAACTATTCATTTTATCATCATACACATTTAGGTTTCTACTGAACAATCAGTAGTAAATTGACCATAACTTACTCAATAAAACTCCAATTAATGAGAGGTTAGGTTTCTACTGAACAATCAGTAGTAAATTGACCATAACTTACTCAATAAAACTCAAATTGATGAGAGGTTTGAATCTTTAGAAACTAGACAGATAAGAATTTAATTTGATATATTATACGCTTAATTTGGATAACTATAGTGCCACTATCAAATAATTCTTTTTATTCTCACACACATTTCGGTTTTCACTTAACAGTCAGTAGTAAATTGACTATAACTTTCTCAATAAAGATCCAATTGATGAGAGGATTGAATCTTTAGAAACTAGACAAATATTTGTTTAATTTAATATATTTTGCTTAATTTGGATAGTCGTCGCCCCACTTCCAAACCATTTCTTTCATCATCATATACATTCTGACTTCCACTGAACAGTCAGTAGTAAATAGACCATAACTTGCTCAATAAAAATGCAATTGATGAGAAGTTTAAATATTTAGAAACCAGACATACAAGACATTAAATTGGTATATTATCGCTTAATTTGGATAACTGTAGCCCCTCTGCCAAACCATTTCTTTTATCATCACACACATTTTAGTTTCCTCTGTTTCTCAATTTCCACTGAACAATCAGTAGTAAATTAGCCATAACTTGCTCAATAAAAATCCAATTGATGAGCGGTTTGAATCTTTGAAAACTAGATAGATATTGATTTAATTTGATATATTTTATGCTTAATTTGGATAATTGTAGCCCCACTGCTGAACCATTCCTTTTATCATCACACACATTTCGATTTCCATGGAATAGTCAGTAGTAAATTGACTATAACTTGCTCAATAAAATCCAATTGATAATAGGTTTGAATATTTAGAAACTATACACACAAAGCTTTAATTTGGTTTATTATACGCTTAATTTAGATAATTGTAGCTCCGCTGCTGAACCATTCCTTTTATCATCACACATTTCGGTTTCCACTGAATAGTCAGTAGTAAATTAACCATAACTTGCTCAATAAAACTCCAATTGATAAGCGGTTTGAATATTTAGAAACTAAATAAATAGGTATTTAATTTGATATATTATACAATGAATTTGAATAACTATAGACCTATGGTCGAACCATTCATTTTATCATCACACACATAAAATCAATTTAATTTTAGTGATAATAAAGGAAAACAAATAATTGATATGCAGATTTATTTGTGTTTATTCTATCTCTTTTTGTTGATATTTTTTTATGTTACATGCATATATTGAAAACAAGTTGTTGCTGAATATAACAAATTTTATTTGTATCAAAAATATCATCTGATGTGTGTTGTCGAACCATGTAGCTTGAGTAAACCATTTATAATATGCCGAACCATTATTATTATCCTTAAAGGAAAACAAATATTGATATGTAATTTTAATTGTAACTGTTCTATCTCTTTTTGTTGATATCTTTTTATATTACATACATAAATTATGAAAAGGATTGTTGTTGAATATAACTAATTTCATTTATTTAACAAATGTCAATTGATATTTGATGTTGAACCATGTAACTTTAGTAAACTATTCATTTTATTATCACACACATTTAAGTTTCCATTGAATAATCAGTAGTAAATTGAGCACAACTTGCTTAATAAAACTCTAATTGATAAGAGGTTTGAATCTTGAGAAATAAGACAGATATAGCCTTAATTTGATACTTTATACGCTTAATTTGGACAACTATAGCCCCACTATCGAACCATTCCTTTTATCATCATACACATTTTGGTTACACTGAACAGTCAGTAGTAAATTGACCATAACTTTCTCAATAACAATCCAATTGATGAGATGTTTGAATCTTTAAAAACTAGGCAGATAGAACTTTAATTTGAAATCCAACTATAGCCCCACTGCCAAACCATTCATTTTATCATCATACACATTTAATTTCCATTGACTATTTAGTAGTAAATTGACCATAACTTGCTCAATAAAAATCCAATTTATGAGAGGTTTGAATCTTTAGAAACTAGACAGACAAGACTTTAATTTGATATATTATACACTTAATTTGGATAACTATAGCCCCACTATCAAGTCATTCCTTTTATTATCATATACA
Organism: Pistacia vera; assembly: GCF_008641045.1. Lineage (NCBI taxonomy): Eukaryota > Viridiplantae > Streptophyta > Magnoliopsida > Sapindales > Anacardiaceae > Pistacia > Pistacia vera. The sequence goes on from NW_022196454.1 coordinate 51,992, forward strand.
TTTTGATTTCTCTTGTTTTTCGATTTCCACTGAACAATCAGTAGTAAATTAGCTTTAACTTACTCAATAAAAATCCAATTGATGAGCGGTTTGAATCTTTGGAAACTAGAAAGATAGGGCTTTAATTTGATATATTATACATTGAATTAAGATAACTATAGACCTGCTACCGAACCATTCATTTTATCATCACACACATAAAACAAATTCAATTTTAATGATGACAAAGGAAAACAAATATTGATATGTAGTTTTAATTGTATTTGTTTTATCTCTTTTTGTTGATTTTTGGATTGATTTTGTTTTTTGATTTGTGGGTATTGTGAGTTTTATAATTATCATCTTTCTTTAGGATGCTATCATCAAATGCTCTTTTTGCTATAGGTGGAGTTTTATAATTATCGTCTTTCTTTAGGATGCTATCATCAAATGCTCTTTTTGCTATAGGTGATGGTCAATTCTAATTGTAGCAAATAGATTTGTGTCACAAGACCTTTATCTTTGTGGCTTCTTCAATGCTTCAATTAAGTTGCAGATTTGTGTCACAAGACCTTTATCTTTATGGCTTCTTCAATGCTTCAATTAAGTTGCCACAAATTATGCTGTTGGAGTTATTATTGCTTTCTATGTGAGTTCTCTTCTCAACATTCTTAATTTTTTTTTAATTTCTAAAAATAATAATAATAAAAATAATTCATTTTTTCTTCTCAACAATCAAAATTAGTTTTTTCCTTTGGCTTGGCAAATATCTTGCTTAAAAGTTCACATTTTTCAACAAAGCTTTTCTTTCTTTGATTGATTTATAGACTTATCAATAATACCCAGTGGGTTATCCTGCAAATTTTTTTGCTTTTCTTGACAAAGTTTTAAAGTTTGGTTGCAGATTTCAAATAGTGACATATTTGAGAAGAACCATGATGATATATAGACTTTGAATTCAATTTGTGGATATTTTATTTATTGATTTTTCAATTATCAATTTAATATAAAATAAACTTCAATATATAAAATATATATTTAAAAGACAAAAAAAACCAATAATAATGTAAAAAAATATATATAATAAACATATCAGCGCAACGCAACTTAAAAATGAATATAAATTACATAAATTATAGAATGTCAGTATAAATTTTAAGTTTAAATAGTTGATCTTGATAATATTCAGGTGATCTTAAATATTATACACGATTCACTACAAAATACTGACATCAAATATCAAATACATGTCTGCAAAAATAATATCAATTGTATAAGGTGATGATCCTAAAAAATATAATTAGATGATATAATATTCAGTTGATCTTCTCAAGTTGGATAAATGATTTAATAATAATATTAATAATTATACAAATACAATTATTAATTGTATCTTAACACAAGTTTGTGTATATATATAAAATTTATATTTACTTTAAATTTTGTATAATTTAATAATTATTATATCTTAATCTGATTAGTTTATTTTGTTAAAATAAATTTGTTTATAACCTATTTAAAAAACATTGAATTAATGTACCGCCTGCACCCATGTCTAGTATTCATACGTAGTTAAAAAAGTAAAGTTAATCATTTTGAAGTTGGATTTTTCTTCCGTTTGTGTTTTTATCAAGAAGTCAGTTCATTGAATATCATGCTTAAGTTACGGCTGCGCCTTGCCTTCTCAACCGCTAGACTTGTTTGTCATATCAAAGTACTCAATTAATATAACATTATAACTTAATTTCAAATGTACAATGACTATTATTTTTTAACAAAACTAATTTAAGAGTTGTATCCAATATTATACTATACAAACCCCTCTTGTTTTAGAAGAGTAAACGACATATTCCCACCCAAGGTTTGGCAAAATCTCAAGTTAGTATCCTAAGTTCTATTTATTCTAGATTCTCACCTTTAAAATAATACTGTTAATAATTTTTAGGGTTGTGAGAGTGTAATTACCATAATGGCCTTAACCCTAAATTAATAAATTATGTTTTAACCTCTAAATTACTAAAATTATAAAATTAACCATCTTATTTAAAATTACTTCAATTACACTCTCAGTGACTACGCACCATCTCGGTTTTCACCGGATCTGGGCTGTTTTCGATGGCAGCGAACCCCCTAGTCACCTCCATCACCTTCCCCATCATTCGTCGTCCAAAACCCCTCTGGTTCCTGACTCATTGGGCCCTCCAATCACTGACGCCGTCAGGCTTAGGTTTTCGTCGTTCTTCGCTGGATTCTAGTCGATTCCTACGACAAAAATCCAATTGGACATCACCACTACAACCAGCGTCTCCAAATCTACAAAACCCTTATGTCCCCAGCAACTGTTTAGTGGCCATTCGCTGATGAAGACCAACAAAAACCAGTCGCATGTGGCGGTTGTTGTGGCTGGCGATCGGCGAGTGATGAGGGGTTGTGAAGGGTAAGGTTTTGTAGTGGGGAGGATGAGGATTCGAATGGTGGTGATAATGGTGATTTTAGGTGAAAGAATCACCGAAAAAGGGCAAAAAAACGTTGGCGGTGATGTTGGCTAACATGCGCCAGAGCTTTGTTAGGGGTGACGATATGCTAATGTGCGCCTCCTCTGTGAAATAACAATTTACCCTTGAGCCGTTATATCTAACCATTTTCTGTTTCTTTAAGGGTGGGAATCTGGAATAAATAGAACTTGGGATACCACCTTGAGATTTCATCAAACCTTGGGTGGGAATATGTCGTTTACTCGTTTTAGAAATATCGGATGAGATGTTGACAGTGGTAAGCATATTTATTAATATTACTTCAATTTGTGGTGTAATATTCTTTCGAAAACTTCAATTATTTTTTTCTTTTTAGTTTTTCCTTTTAAAAATGAACCGTTTTTAGTGGACTTGGATGTGCAGGTTCACCAAGGAAGACTTTCTGAAAATGATTGTAGGCGATACTTTCAACAGCTTATAGATGCAGTTGCACATTGTCACAATAAGGGTGTGTACCATAGAGACCTAAAGGTGCACAGAGTGGCAGATATTTGTCACTGACTTCTTTTCAGCAAATATGAATTATTGACATTATGATTCGGTCCTTATTCATTACTATTAATTATCTCTTCCTTGTAATGTCTAGCCTGAAAATCTTCTTCTTGATTCCTATAGATTGTAAACGTAACATTTTTTCATAAATAAACTCCAAATTCAGAAGAACTAATCATTAAAATTAAGAGAAAACCAAAAGATCAAGTAGAGAGCCACCCAACCCAACTTACAAATTTAATGTCATAATTAAAGTATTTGCGGAGAAATATTTTGACCAATAATAATTAAGATGGCGAAAGATGTATTATGAGATGGACCACCAAAAAAAAAAAAAGGTGGAGATGAAGTTTGTAAAGAGATTATGATTTAAGTGAATGAATGCCTCAAGATACATTTTCCACACAATTTCAATCTCGATCTCGATCTCAATCACAATCCTATCAAATCAATTTAGTAAAATCCTCCAATTATAATTAGTTGATGGTTTTGTAGGACCCATAACTTGTTTAAAATTATTATTATTATCGTATTATGTTTATATTGATGATCATGCATTTCAATATTCATATGGTTAAAAAAGTCAAGGTTTATTTTTCAGAGTCGGATTTTTCTTCCGTTTGTGTTTTTATATTGATCAACAAGTCAGTTCATTGAATATCATGCTTAAGTTACGGCTGCACCTTTCCTTCTCAACAGCTGGACTTGTTTGTCATATCAAAATACTCAATTAATTTAACATTATAACTTAATTATTATTTTTTAACAAAAAACTAATTTAAGACATTTATCCTATATTATATTCTAGAAACCCCTCTTATTTTAGAAATAGCCGGTGACATGTTGACCGTGGTAAACATATTTATTAATATCACTTCAATTTGTGTTTTTTTCTTGGCAATCAATGCCCAGATTTGTGTCACTTATCTATACACCATACTGAGATCTGACGATCAGGCTCATCCCACGTGTCGTTCCCACAGCAGATGACTTCTCCAACAAGTTCATCAGTATTAAGCATGGGTTATTCAGACTTAAGCATGGGTGGAGCTGACTCAGATCTAGATTACGAAGGATTATGTGTGTAATCCAACATCCACTGTCAGATAGTGTGTATAAAAGGGAGGATCCACATCCATTTTGGGGGATCGATCATTCATACCAGCAAAAAAAACCACTTAGAAAGAGATTTAGCTCACTATTATGTGTTTCCTCCTTGTAATCACCTTGTATATAAAAGCAAAAACAAAGCAATAATATAACTGTGGACATAGGCTGATTTACACTTACTAAACCACTTTAAAAACCGTCTCTTATCATTTCATTACCAAGTTTCCTTACTCATTCCAAACTTATTATTCTTAACCACGCACACATCTTACCTAATCCAACCGAAGGTCAAATCGGTACCACTGGTTGTTGCGTTTTTGCGTAACAACACCATCTACTATCCATATGCAATCTTTACCTACAGTCCTTGTATATTTTGGGCGTTATTTACGTATTTTGGAGCTCCTCCTCCTCTTAACTCACCCTAATGGATTCCTTCTTGGGGCTGGACCCAATTTTATTTTTAGCCCAAATCCATCAGGGGTTTATTATGTTTGACAAACATCAAGAGTCCAAAGAAAGTTCTAAAACAATTCGGAGTGCATGGATATAGCGTATTACCTCGGGATTCAGGGGAAATTATTTTATAACTTGAATTGGTTAAGTCAATTATGTTTGATAGTTTAGCAAGAGGTATTATTACGGTTTTGAATTTTAATTATAGCATATGATGATATCCGGCGAAACAACTGGCACAAGAAATACATAACAGCGTAAAAAACCCAACTTAATACGTCAATAACACATCATTATTTATTCTGATTATCACGTTATCTTCGCTAAATCTAAGTTTTGTCCTCACAAAGACAACAAAATCAAACAGATAAAACTTTGATGATTTCAGAATATATCAAACTAATCAAACTACATTCTAGAATCTATTAAACTCTCTTTCTTATTAAAAAAAAAAAAAACAAAAAAAAATAACCGTACACTATCACCAGCTCAGCAAGCCGTTTTAAACTTTATATTTTACTACAACTTTCTGCAAAAGTTAAAAAAAAAAAGAAAAAGAAAAAGAAAAATTCGATCGCTTTAAGCAGATACCTTACCAGAGGCCGGAGCTGACGAAACTCACTGCAGGTTTCGGAAAGTTCAATTTAACCGAACTTCATTACCTCAACTTTGGTGGTAAGAACCAAGAACTAAGAATATTGCAGCAATATTCTCCAAAAACAAAATGCTATTGCGTAAATTCTCTTCGATTCGCATGTTTGGTTGATGAGAAATTCGACGAAATTCGACGGAATGTAAACTATATAGAATTTCGCCTGTGTTCTACGCAACCACACAGACCATTTGTGGACATGCTGTCTTTTTTTATTTCCTAATTGTTAACCTTTTTTTTTTTATCAAGTATTTTTGGTGGATAAATATATTTTGAATCTAGTTTGTTGATTTTTTGTGTTATGGTCGAATTTAAGTTTCTGGTGAAGGTAGTGAAGAAGTTGAGCGAAGTTGGGGGTATTTTGTTGGGAAATGTGAGTTTGTGGAATCATGAGGAAAGGAACGAGGAAGGTGGGGAAATATGAAGTTGGACGAACAATTGGTGAAGGAACCTTCGCCAAGGTTAAGTTTGCGCAGAACAGAGAGACAGGGGAGAGTGTAGCCATGAAAGTTTTGGCTAAAAGTGCTATTCTGAAGCATAGAATGGTTGATCAGGTACTCAATTGTTCCTGCTCTTTAATTAGATTATCATGCAATTAACTTTCTCGTGGTTTGTTTCAGTTGATCATCTTGTGCTTTTGTTCAAGCTGGAGTTGGATATATTTTAGTTTTATTTATTCATATTTCTTGTATATTGATTGTGAAATCAGTAAATTATGCTTCCACATTGGCTTTCACCTGAACTGTGTTTATAGGCTAGTTAATTTATATCGAAATGGAATTTACATATTAATTGGAATTTGTACAGTAGTAGCAGGATATGTATGCCGTAGCAATAAAATTTACTGGAGAGGTTTAAGCTTTACAAGCACTAAAAAAATTTGTCTATTCATTCATTTATATTGTTTTGTATATTGTCAATTATTTTGTCCATTAATTCATGTTCACTATTGGCTCAATCAAAGTCTTTAAGTTCAATAATGGAAGAAATATATAGCTTTTGGTTTGATTTGTTTTCCATTTTTTATGTAGCAATAATTTGGGTTAAACTCTTTTTTTTTTTTTTTTTTTTTTGGGGGTTGGGTTTCAGATTAAGAGAGAGATATCCATTATGAAGATCGTCAGGCACCCAAACATAGTTAGGTTGCATGAGGTATGCTTGAAAACTTCATGTTTTACCTCATTAATTTACTGATCCATATTTGGTGGAGATTTGTCATTGTTGACATGCTTCTTATTTTTCCGCTCATTCTTGTAAGAATTCTAGGTTTTGGCAAGCCGGACGAAGATATATATTATACTTGAGTTTGTGACAGGAGGAGAACTCTTCGATAGAATTGTAAGTCTATTGATTTCTTGTTGCATGTAGAGTGCTGAGATCTGTTTTCTTACTCGAGTGGAGAACTTCAAAGAGTTTTTTCTCTTTTTGTTTGTGTTTGATTGCTGAGATCTCTGGTGTAATATTCTTTCGAAAACTTCAATTATTTTTTTCTTTTTAGTTTTTCCTTTTAAAAATAAACTGTCTTTATAGTGGACTTGGATGTGCAGGTTCACCAAGGAAGACTTTCTGAAAATGATTGTAGGCGATTCTTTCAACAGCTTATAGATGCAGTTGCACATTGTCACAATAAGGGTGTGTACCATAGAGACCTAAAGGTGCACAGAGTGGCAGATATTTGTCACTGAATTCTTTTCAGCGAATATGACTTATTGACATTATGATTAGGTCCTTATTCATGACTATTAATTCTTTCTTCCTTGTAATGTATAGCCTGAAAATCTTCTTCTTGATTCCTATGGAAATTTGAAGGTTTCTGACTTTGGATTGAGTGCATTGCCCCAACAAGTAAGAATGATTTCATTTTGTCTGCCTTTGCATGCCCAAGAGTCTTGCTTTTAATTATTTATTTTACTTTTGCTTCACTTATGTGTTTGTTTAACAAGAAATTTGTGTCTCTCTCTCACACTCTCTCATGCTTTGCTTATCATGAACAGGGAGTTGAACTTCTTCACACAACTTGTGGAACCCCAAATTATGTTGCCCCTGAGGTACTCTCTCAATAAAAAACTTCAATATTTTGTAGTAAGTGTGATATTGTTTCCCATGCTTTGCTGTGCCATGGACTTCTTGTATCTGTGTACAATTTTGCTAATTTGATGTTGCTCAGTGTGTTCATCATCCATGCTGTCATCTTAAATTTTAGACTTCTAGATTTTTATTGCTGAGATTTAGCCATTCAGGATCTTCTTAAAATAGCAATAGACTACTATTTCATAGTAATAAATCTTGTTGAACCAGTTTATAGTAGAATGCCAATAGAAATTTGCAAAATCCTATGGCTTCCTTAGTTGTTGAGAGTCATATACTTTTCAATTACTTCATTTAGTTTAAACATGAAAGAAGTTTCTTTATAATTTATTTCTGAGTTTAAAATAGTAACATGTGTAATTATTTCTTGAATTTCTTATATTAAATAATTGCTGATAGGTCCTCGGCCACAAAGGTTATGATGGTGCTGCTGCTGATGTGTGGTCTTGTGGGGTAATCCTGTTTGTTCTTATGGCTGGATATCTTCCATTTGAAGAGACAGACCTTCCGACCTTGTACCATAAGGTTAGCTGATACTTTCACAAATATGAATGAACTATCAATACTATCAATTACTAAATAACTCCACGGGAAGGAGTGAACAGCTTTTAGATACCCTTTTCACTAGTCTGGCAAGTGTGTTCATAGTTGCTTCTTCCTGTTTTGTTTAGCTGTGATTAACACTTCTTTTGTGTCCATAGTTGTAACTTGTTAGATTCCACCCTTTTTTTAAGTTGTATCTCATTTTATTGTTGGCGTTGGTAACATTAGCGCTAAGGGACATGTCAAGTCTGCAAACAAACAATTATTTTGTAGAAACAATATACTTTATTTACAAAATGACAAGAAGACACATTTTTCCCATGCATTGGAACAATAAAACTTTGTCTTTTTGTATCCTTATCATGTGCTCTGAAGGGAATATGTTAACAAATACCTTTTATGTTTTAGAGATTGTGTCAAATGCATCTAATTCACACGCTGATATTATGCATTTTTCCTATCACAATTATGTCGAGAGACATAAACTGCAAAATTCCTGTCTGATCTTTTGTTCCCCCTGCAGGCAAACTGAACCTTTCTTGTTCGATTAAATTAGTATCACACAATCTTTTTCTACTGCTTCATTATGATTGGGAAATTTGTAACTGTTCTTTCGGTTGATGTGTAGATAAATGCTGCAGAATATTCTTGCCCATATTGGTTTTCATCTGGGGTAAAGTCATTGATCCATAAGATACTTGATCCAAATCCCAAAACTGTGAGTATTTTGTTTGAATGTGTGTATACTGCTATTGCTATACCTTAGATATTTGCCTTACTGTTGGAAGGAAATCAAGTGCCAAGTACTGCATAGATATGAATTAAAATTAGCTGTAACTTTCTCTTTGACAATAATTCTCAATTCCACGATGCTCAACTCTGATCTACTTAGGGATATGGTGCTTGATGTTTAAATAGATCCACTTCAATTAGATAATTAGTCAAATGCCCTGATAAATAAAGTTTGTTAACATGATTTTCTTTTCGTCAAAATAATAATAATAATAGATAAACAGAATGATTTACTTTCCGATAATATGGCCAGATATGAACTTGTTTAATTTGAAAAGTGAGCATGTATAAGCAAATTACATTGGAAAAGTCGAACCTTCATAGTTAATGTGAATTTTGCACATTGATTTGGCTTAGAAGGTGATCTTTAGTGTACTGGTTGATGTACTAGAAGACTCTTGTTTGTTCATCCTATTGTGACTGCTGTTTTCACTTTTCGTAAGTTTATTTTATTATTATAGAGTATGTTGAAGAAATTGACACAAACCAAGGACTTGTTGGAATGGTGATCTGGTATTAATAGTACAAGTACTTTCTGTGTGTTATCACATATACATAGTTAATGTGTAAGAATGAAAAATAAGAAAACTAAACTTTCATATACTTTGTCTTAGTTTGGTTCAGTGTTTTTAAATCATTATAGAATTTGAACTATGTGGTCTCAAACCTTTATTTTCGGTTTTATAGGTTCTATATTAGTTATCATATCAATTCATTGATGTATTAATTTCATTATAAATTATTCATGTGCCATGGGCATTAGTGGGTAGGGTGACTAGAGTGAACTTTAGAATCTTTTTCGTCTGCATGTTTCCTTAACTGTGACTGTTTTCATAATGCAGCGTATTCAGATTGAAGGGATTAGAAAAGATCCATGGTTCCGGAAAAACTATTTGCCTGTCAAACATAATAAAGAAGAAGAAGTGAATTTGGATGATGTTCATGCTGTTTTTGACGACATTGAGGTTGGCTGTTGTTCAATTTTGTTTCATTTTTGTATGTTTTTCTTGTTTGAGTAGAATAGATTCTCTAGTGCAAGATGACAGTTCTGCATGTTCATGACATCAACATTAGATATTAATGGTTGTTACTTGAGTTTAGTAAGTTTGATTACCCTTTTAGCGGGTGCTTTGTTATTCTTGAACTCCAATTTGACTTAAGCTTGCAAAATTTGCTGTTTTGCAGGAAGGTTATGTGGCTGAGCAGCCAGAAAATAAAGAGGGGGGTCCTCTGGTAATGAATGCATTTGAGATGATTACACTATCCCAGGGGTTGAATCTAGCAGCATTGTTTGACCGGCGACAGGTGCAGTGATATAGTCCTGTGTCCTGAATTCCTGCTGCTAGATGTGTCTTAAATTAAGTCCTTGTCTATTTTTTAGCCTACTATTATAGGTTGTGGTAGTGATTCTGACATTTGATCTATTGCATTATTTTACCTAATTCTGGTTTCTGGTTGCTAAAACATGTGAATCTTAATGAGGTCTTCAAATGAAATGTCTCCAGGTTAATCTAACTTAGAACTACATATAGATAGATGTATTGGTCAGGAGATTGTGAAATATGTATGGCTAAAATATATATATTCTGAATGTTAATTTAATGGATAATTAGTTAAAAGAAAATAAGAGTAACAGGAACTAATAGGCCAAAAGTGTTTTGATCTGCTCTTGGAACAGAATTTTAATGCTCTACTAGTAATTTCCAGTCTATTAATATGGTACCGCTGCAGGTGATTTCCAGCAATACTGATGTTGCAATGCTGAACCTCAAATATTGCTTTTATTTTTTCTTTAATTTCTTTTATAGAATGTATTTGGATCCGGTGGTTTGATTATTAAAAACGAAAATCTTAAAAGCACTTGTCCTCTCAGGATTATGTTAAACGGCAAACCCGTTTTGTATCGCGCCAACCAGCAAAAGTTATAATTTCAAACGTTGAAGCTGTTGCAGAATCTTTGAGTCTCAAGGTTCATTCTCGTAATTACAAGGTATTGATTGTAATATGTACTTAAAATGTCATGTCATTGTTCTTTTATCAGTATCTTGTGTCTTTACTTTGACACTGAAATGTTGAGATATAATCTCCCGTCTGAAGATTGTATTTAGAATGATGCTATTACAAATTCTTTCTCCTAGTTTTGTGTTCCTTATGACGTGGATTTGTATATGACTAACATGTAAGGGTAGAATATTTTTTCAAATAAGGTGGACATGTCTTAAGTCAGTGTCACATCATTTGAAATGTAGAACTTGGGGTATAAATTCTGTAAGGACTAAGGATTTTGTTACTCTTCTGTTTACTATTCAATGTTAATATGTTAACAAATAGAATCATATAATGATTGGTCAATTTTCAAACAAATGTTTCAGAAAATGAGCACAACAAATGACGAAAGATATACACTGCAACTTTGCCAAATAATAAAATAATTGGAAAGGAAGAAACGGGAAGTTAAAAAAGTCCAAGTAACTTTTAGTTTTTTCTATATCTACAGTATATTTAACGTTGGGGTCACTGAGGTTATTTGCTTCATTGGGGCTCATGCTTTATGTATTGAATTATCTTCATATTCTTTTCTTATTATTTTTTATTTTTGGAATACCGACAGATAAGATTAGAAGGAGTATCTGCTGGTAACGTTGGACAATTTGCAGTCGTCCTGGAGGTAAGTTCCTAGATTTTGGTTTCCGCTGTTCCATTTTTATTACTTCCTCTAAGTGGTTTTTCAATATTAGGTTTTTGAAGTTGCACCATCCCTTTTCATGGTTGATGTTCGGAAGGCTGCTGGAGATACTCTTGAATATCACAAGGTTAGTGCATACTAGTTCTTATAATTTTGTGAGTTGTTTGAAATTTTTTTTTTTTTTTTTTTTTCCAATGTTACAGAAAACAATTATTAGATGGATCAAACATATGCATTTTTTTTATAGGAATCATTAACTGCTTGTGTATGTATTGGATCATCAACAACTTAAGATTTGCTTGTGTGACATTCAGATAAATGGTCTTATGTTATACAAATTAATGTTTAAGAATCATCTTCTTGAAGTAAAAAAGTTCAAGTTATCATGATAAGGCTATTGATGTAAATGACAACTTTCATGTGCCTGTTTTGCAGTTCTACAAGAATCTATGTTCTAAACTAGAAAATATCATTTGGAAACCGGAGGGTTCCAGTCTGCTTAGAACAAAGACTTGTTGATCCTTTGGTGTGGGTGTGACGCAAATCTGTTAGCAGACAAGCCCAAGGAAGCTCTCTTTCCTCAAAATGAGCGCCCTTGTAATATTTATGTGTGCTTCATGTGTGAATTTGTTTTAAAGTCGACGATCTCCTTTATCAGATATGACCATATTGTTTCTTTGTAGTATGTAAATGGCCAAGTCCTCTTGGGAGACCTGTGTATTATAGGGGCTTTTGTTGTGAAAAATCGCATTCTCATGCCTCACATAGTTTAAGAGTAATAGGGAAATAATGCAATGTAATTATCATGTATACCAGTAAGCAATATGAAAAATGTCATGCAACGTACTTGCCACTTGTTTGATCTTCCCTTGTCTTCTCTCAAATGGTATGAGATTTTTTGTTGTTGGGTTTCAATATGGCTTCTATCAAATTAATTTAGGCCGAAGTAAGCTGTTTGTATAAATAGATAATTTTTTGGCATTTATCTAATATTCGAAATTTACTCTAACCCATCTAATAAAAAAAAAATTGTGAAATCAAATGTCTAAGTTTAAACAACATAAACATATTCTTATCATTTACATAATTATGATTAAAAGATTGGGGAAGAAAACTGAGTAAAGACTGGAGAGTGGCATTATTCAAAACATAGGAATATAGGCGGTAAATTATGCGTCAGCAGACAGTATTGGGCCAAGCAAATATTTTTACCCTATTGCTAAATAGAGGTGTATACCAATGTTTTAAAATCCGGTCTGGCTCGACAGGTTGAATCAATTCAACCGAGGCCTTCATTGAGCTGGGTTAGCAACTTTCCTATTCACCGAAAGCCTTAGAAATTGGGACGGTGATCAGTGAACAATTGAAGGCCGGGATGTTGGGGCTTTTGAAGAGGAAGGGTGAGTGAGTGCAATGGTGGCAACAAAGGTGATTTTCGGTAAGTGAATTGATCGAAAATCGGAAGAAAAAAAAACTTGCAGTGAGTGTAATGGGGCTTTTGCTAGCAATTGGCGAGCTCTGTTTTAAAAACCGGACCGGCCGGTCGAACCAGGACCCGACAGTTTCTCCGGTCCCGTTCAGGTCTTAGGGGGGTTTTGTAATATTTCAAAATTATAGGGGTTAATTATAATTTTATAGGAGTGTTTTAGAGATATGTCAAAAGTTTAGGGATTAATTGATAATTTTTGCGGCATTTTTGAAATAAATAAAAATTTTAGGGACTAATTTGAACTTTTTTAGGGGAATTTTTGTAATATATTAAAATTTGAGGGATTACTATGTAATTTTTTAAAAATAAAACTGTCTCTGACGTCATCGGTCCAACCGGTTGAACCAATTGACCAGTGACCCAGACAGCAAAACGAGTTGCCCTCCGATCCGGGTTTTAAAACAATGTTGGCGAGATGAACTGGGGTGCGATAAGATGGGTTTTAGTCAGGAGGCTGAGGGGAGTATTTTGATACTGATGGGTAAGGTTGTTGACGCTGATGGTGGTGAGATCTAACTTGGGTTGTCGACATCGGCAACGGTGAGATCTTCGATTTCAGTTAGATCTTGGATAGATATTTTGGGGAATGACTCATGGATGATTGTGATTGCATTTGGTGTGTCGTTGCCACCAACCAATTGACTGCTGATTTGTATTTGGGGTGTGTTTGCTAAATTTTAAACTTTTGACCCATCAAACGGTTAAATCGGTCAACCCAAGACATAGCAACTTTGCCGGGTGTCACCCGAGTTATTATTAAAACATTGGTGTATACTTCTTGGTGCACCAACCGCATAGCATTAGCAAGTCACAGTGTTGTTATAACTTTATACTTCATTTACATTACTTCTCACCCACATCATTTCCCTTGTTATTATTTACACTAATTGACTTCGTTCATCACCATTCCAACTTGTTCAATTTTATTTTAATTTTCCTATTTTCATTCAGGAAAACCAAAAAAGAAGAAGAAGAAGAAAGAGTATATAATCACCTCTGGGTGATCGAGTAGTTCGATCAGAACTCTTAGGTATATTACTCAAAAGGTTCTAAGTTTGAATCTCTCATTGATTGTTAATACGGGTAACCATTGAAACTCTTACCTAATCGATAGTTCTAAAGTCATGAGAGATTAATTGAAGTACGCATAAACTTGTACAAACATCTCCTGTCATAACCCAAAAAAAAAAAAAAAAAGGGGGGGGAAAGAGAGAGAAAAAATCATGATAACTATTTCTGGTCTTATGATTTTCTTCTTTTTTGGATGGAACTTCTTCCTCTAAAAGAAAATTATACTATCACTTGGTTGCAAAAGTTTATTCCATTTTACGTTATAATTAACATGTAACATAAAATACAGGTAAATTAAAATATTTGTGGCTTTCATCACACCATTATGTGCATATACGCTATGGAAAACACACATAATTGATATAAATGCACGCCAAATAATTCACCCAAGAATTGTTAGAGACAGAAGCTTGGTTAGCAAGAGAGGCCTTCCTATATTCTGTTCATCAAAATGATAATGAGAATGCAAATAGTCCCTAAAGTCTAAACCCTAGCTAGCTACCTGTACATAAAAAAGTGCATATATATAAGACAATGTAATCTAATTGGTGGTCTCAAGGATGAAACAGCTTGTTCCCACATCTGCATTTCCATGAGAGCAGATAATAGTTTTCATCTTCTTCAGATGATGCTCTCAATCGGCTTTTAGGGTGGGGAGGAACAATTAAAGCAGCCACACATGGTTTACAATTCAAGCACTTGTTCACACACTGTGGAGGCCTTGAACCCAACACCTTTTTCATTTGCTTCTCCTTCTCACCTTCACTTCCTCTTGAATACTGTGACCCAGCTGCCAAAACATAAATGCTTTCATAATGATGACATAAAATGCAAGGATAAAAAACGCAGTTCTTAACTTATTTTTTCATGAGATTTTTTTGGCCATGCAGTGTCAAAACTATAGTGGGTGATTGAGTTTCTCTTTTTACCTGATTCGGAAGAAAATATTATGAAAGCAATGATGAGCATCACGACGATTCTTTTCTGTATGCCAATTTGGTAGTGTCTTGATGAAGCCATAAGTGTTGGTCTGTGAGCGGAAAAGAGAGAAAAAATGCATATACAGTGGATACTTTTGCTGCAGAATTGTCTGGAGTTTACTTGTAAAGGAAGAGACGAGATATGGGAATATATTGAAGAGTGGTGGTGTCTGTTAAAAATAGAGAGCATCTTGCACATGATGGCGGTCAGGCGGTGCTTTGTTCAAAAAACAACTACAGTACAAGTCAGCTCAAGGGTCCCAATTGAGTGCCTTCACACCGAAATTTCTTTTCAGGAAATAGTAACTCTCAGTTCAATTTTTCAGTGTGGATTGACTCAAGTTACAGTTTTTCATCTTTTGCCAGATAACTTACTTTTTCTTTTGGAACTAACAACTTTTTGGTGTGCAATTCCCACTTGTTTTTATTATCTGTCAAAAAATTTAAAAGAAAATGAAGCAGTACAGAATACAGACCCTTCTTTTGTCATCATGGACAATGTTCTGACCTTTTCTGCTCATTGGACTTGGCTTTTTTATGTTAGTTTATTAATGCATTCATTACCTACTTTCAATACTCATACAGTCATGGCAATGGCTTTTGATTTATCAAGTCCTATGGGAATCTTTGTTCAGTAAAAACAGAAATCAGGACTTTTTCTTGAGCGTGAGGTCAAGAAAGGAGATAAGAGGATATTCACAATTTTTTTCTTTTTTTCAAATTTTGAAAAAGGGATTGAACTCACTTGAGAAGTCATGGTCACTACAATATATTCATGCCTTGAAAAAGAAGAAAGAAAACAGCAGAAGTAATCGCATGTGTTAAAAGTTTATATAAACAAGTGCCATATCTTACATCAGAAGAGCCAATCTTTACACAGATACAATTCAGAAGCTTTTTATGCAAGTGCCAGGTTCAGTTAATGTCCAGAGAGTGGAAAACAATTGTTTACAATATGGAGAAGGACACGGTTTGTCAAGGTTGATCGTAAATCATAAAAAAAATAAGGGAGCAGTAGCTCTCATGTTAAGCAGTGAGTATGATTCATTGGCATTTCCAACCACAATGCTAAATTATCATTCAACTGAAAACTGCCAGAGCTACCAGCACCATACACTTCCCTTTCAAGGCCAACGTCTAAAATGCTGCTTATGCCTCAGAGGCTGATCAAATTCATTCTACTCCTCGGCAAATTTCTTCCGCAACACTGAAATGTTTTTAATTTATATTATAGTGACTGTTGTTGGGAATGTTAGATTTCAGAGAAGATGAGGATTCAGTGATTAGTAAATACTATTTATATCCTAAGGCTGCTTCTTCAAAGAAGAGGTGACTGCTAAGCCAATGTAATGATACACATTTAATTACCAGTCATTTGGGAATTATATCAAACCAAATATTATTTTCATTACCGATAAACAAAATATTTGCCGTGTACAATTCATATACAGGAGATGCCGGAAAACTTGAGACTTGGTTACAAAAAAAAACAACCAAAAACAAGGTTGTTGTGTCAGACCAATAAGGAACTGCCACCACCAAGCCCACAGATCTAAGGCACCCAGACATAGAACTGCCAAAGCAAACCAAACACTATAGGACTCAAGATCCCAACCCCTAAAAAAGGACATCTGAAACTACCATGGACTGATTCAAACAACAGACTTCATCAGGCTGAAAATGAAGAAAGCTAGCCCAAACATGCCATTATAGGATTGTAGGACTGCAGCTAAAACACCGGGCATAAAATGTCCAGTAATCAGGAACCATGACTTGGTAGGATAAGAGATCTAGTACCCACAAAAGGAAATCTAAAACCACGACTTGGTAACTGTATTCTCTGGGAACCATGGCCATCAATGAGGCAGCCTCCTATCAAAGGGGGCTAAACAGTCGCAACAAGCTTTCACATGCAAAGAAAGCCTGCAAAAAGAGGATGTAGTGACCGGCCAAAGTCCCCTGGAAAACAACTAAGCCGCTTGATTACTACCTGCAGGCCCACCACTGATGAGCCAAAAAACTACGCTGAATGCTGCTACCATGTAAACTGTCTGTAAAATTCTACCACTGTACTCAACCATAATGAACTTCTAGTCCTCCCTCTAGTTTCTTTGATCACTTATTTGATTTATAGGTGAAGGACATTCTATTTCCATCCTGAATTAGGAGAGGATATCGCATCTCCACAAACTTTCCACAAGTCGTGCAACTGTGCTGCTGCTAATTGAGTTGCAGTTTTGGATATTCAATCCCACTAGAGTCTTGCCCAATTTTTTCAGTGAAGGCATGCTCTTGTCTGATACTTCAGAGCAACCTGAAAAGGAAAGGACTTGCAAATTGAGCTTCTCTGCATGAGATAGGATGGCAACGCCAGAATCAGTGATTGCACACTTTGAAACATCTAGATCACTAAGAAACATACAGTTGTCTGCAATTGCCACCAAACTTGCATCTGTAATCTTCCTGCAACCATCAAGACACAATAATTCGAGAGTTTCACCGTGTAGCCTGGCCAAGGCCAAAACTACTTCATCTGTCAAATTCAAGCACCCGCTAAGATTCACCTTAACAAGTCCTGCTACACAGCTGTTCAGAAGAGGGAGAATTCCGAGATCTGTTATCCCACATAGTCCACTAAGGTCTACATGCTGAAGCTGAGGGCACAATTTCCCCAGCATGACCAGGCTAGCATTTCCAAATCCTGAGCAGTTTCGTATGGATAAAGATCGCAGAGAACTGCAAGGAACAGGCATAGGGATTTCCATTGCCATTTCCTTAATTCCCATGCACTTCACTAGCGTAAGTGACTTCAACTTCATTGCACAGTTGGATAGGATACCAGCTACACCTGATTGGCTAACCCTGTTACACTCCTCCAATTGTAGGTTCTCAAGAGATCCTGCAGCCTTAGCAAAAGCTACCAATCCATTGTCGGAGACAAAAAAGCACCTACGGAGGCACATCTGCTTCAGGTTTGAACAGCCCTTTCCAATGGCTTCAAGACTCACATCTGTTATGCCCCCACAGGAAGCAATAGTCAAAGAAACCAACTTCTGCAAACCTTGAGCATTACCCATTACCCAAAAGCCCTTCTCACTCACATGTTGCAGACCACCGAGGACAAGATTAGTAACAGCCTTGCCATAGTGCCCAATGACAGCCAGAGAAAAATCTGTGATTTTCAAGGCCTGAAGCTTGACTCTCGTGAGGACAGAAGAAGATGAAGACAACATGCTAGATATTCCTTGATCCCTGACCAGAGGACAGTCCTTGATAGAGATGCTTTGTAGATTGGAGCAAAACTTCCCAATAGCTTGCAGACCCTCATTGCCAATCTTTGAACAAGATTCAAGGTTCAGAGTAGTCAAATTAGGGCAGCTCTGTGCAATTGCAATCAAACCCTTGCTGGTAATTGAAGGGCATTGGCAAAGTTCCAGCTTTTCCAACAATTGGCATTCTTTCGCTATCTCTAAAAGACCTTCATCCCCAACAGATGGAACATTCCACAAGGAAAGAGATCTGAGAGACGGGCAACCACGGGCTATTGCTGATAAACCAAAGTTGGTGACACCACGAATGTAGTTGCTTCCCCGGATCGAAAGCTTTCCAAGCCCCCCATGGCCACTTGCTCCAACAGCAATTGCAGCAAGTCTCATATCTGTAGCTTTCTTTCCCTCCAAGCATCTAGTAAGAAACCCATCATTCTCTTCATTAGAAGGGATCATTTCAACATCATCAGAAACTGAAGCAGCTCCCTCCTTGTCTTGCAAGACCAAATCATTGCTTTTGCTCTGACAAATTTCAGCCTTGCGGATTCTGCTCAATAACATAAGCCACCGATTGGACACACAAGCAGCTGAACTCCTTTCTTTGCCACCAGGAAGGCGTCTAAAGATCTCAAAAAGGCATTCATCGGGAAGAACATCAAGTGAAGGTTGATTTTCCCACTCAAACTCACTTTCACCGAACCCAAATTGAGCACTGATGCGAGCCCTTTTACGGGGAGGGCAGTACGCATCCACATAAGAACCAATAGAGAACAAACATCCTCCGGAACGCAATTCATCATCTCCTGTAAATACCATTAACAACAATTCGATAAGCTAAAAGGCTCTAACTTTAACCTTTCTTACACGAAAATCCAGAATAAAAAATCACAGCTTTACAAAACTTTCCATGTGAAAACGAAAATCATTCGAAGATCTACAAGCCTAAAGAAAAATTCAAACTTATAAACTGTACGAAATTTGATTGAACAAAACTAAATGCTATAAATACCACCTAATTCCTAAAACAAGCGATCCCTAAATTAATTTTCAATAACGCAGAGCTAGCAATTCATATTTGCAGAAGAAGTATAACATATATGATCCGACTTAATTTATCCAAAATCATTAAAAAAACGCATCAACGGGTCTCGAAGAAACATACCACTGTAGTTAACGAGAGCAGGCATGACTGAACACTTTGAAAGAAAAAGCCTCCACAGAGAGAAAAACTTGCAAACAAAAAGGAGAACACGAGGAAGCAGACGAGATACAATAACCCGAAAAAGCTTGAATGCATTTACAAGAAAAAGAGGGTTCTGGGTGGTTTGCAGAAGAGAAACTCTCTATAACCCTAAACGAGTAGGGCAAAAAAGGAAGAGAAAAATGGAAGAAAGGGTTATGGAATAGAAAGTTTTCAGAGAATTTGCCCAAGATATGGCTTGACTAAGAAAACACAGAAACTGATGAACTTATACGAAAGATGAAGAAGAGAGAGAGAGAGAAAAAAAAAGGGGGTTGTCGTGTTTGAGAATTTCTGCAAGATACATTAACTGACGCCACTCTCACACATGCAATGTATCTTACCTTCCACTTTGCCTATTCTATTCTACTTTCTATTCTGCAAAACCTAATCTCCTTTCCCTTGCTTTCCACGTACTGCCCCTTGTACCCGTTTCTTTTTTCTTTTCTTATAATATGATCCAAAATACTAATCGAGGGATCACTTATTGTAAATTCGACTCATTATACATTACGTCATAATAAAAAGGTTATGTATATATATTATTCAAAATAAATTAAATAAAAAAATCGGTTAAAAGTATGGAGATAATAATAATAATAATCAGTCTAATACATGATGGTGTACTTCATAGGTTCATGTAACTTGAATTGATTAAGTGGAAATGACATCATTTAGTTCAAATATATGAAAAAAGAATAATGATAATTTAAAAGTGAATGGGACAAAAAGCGGATTAGCAGAACAAGTTGAGCAAGTGACAGGTAGGTGACAGAAGGAAAATGAACAAGTTGAAGTTGTGACTTGTGTGATTAATTGCATTTAGCCATCACTAATCCATGGTTGTAAAATTTCCAAAGTACGGATATGGACAGCAAGACATTGGGATTTGGAAATCCATCTCTATTAAATCGTCTTTATTAATATCTTATATTATAATGCTAATTAATACCTTAATTTAACGAGTCACTTCATTTTGAATTTTTGATGAGGCTAGAGCAACAACTATTTACATTGCATCTCTCTATACATTTAATCAGAAAAGATGGCACTTTACAATCAATCCCATTAGAAACCATCATATTAATTCCACGGTTAAGAAATTTGTTAAAGATGTTTTTACAACTACAGACACACCCATTAAAGAGTAAACGACATGTTCCCACCCACGGTTAAGCAAAATATAAGTGCCAACCCCTTGTTTCAAGATTAATCTGATTGGGGTTATCCCCGTTATTAAAATAATGTAATCTTATATGATTTAAATTATTAAGTTTGGTTAACAGGTAATATAATATTTTAATAATCTTTTAAAATCTATAATAATTATTGTTAGTTATATAGGTGGTAATCTATTATAGTTAGATCTAGTCGATCGTGTGTCATTCCAATGACTATCGATTACCGTCTAGTGACGGTGGCTGGCTGTCCTCTTAGGTAGCTAGGGTGCTTTAGTTAATTCTTAAACTTTTATTGTACGGGTGTTTAGCTAAATTAACAAATGTAGGGGGTTAAAAAATGATCTATAATAATAATATTAAAATAGAAGGACAATTCAGTAATCTATATAACATACTCGTCGATTTATTTCAATTTAACTAAACGCATTTCCCTAAACATTCCCAGTAATCTTCAAAAGTATTCTATATTCTCATTAATATAACATTCCTAGTAATACAACATTCCCTAAATCAAATGCATATAAATTAACAGAAAATTGATTAATATAATGGTTAAAGGGTAAAATGGTTATTCCAAATCCTAGATCTCATTCAACTGAAATCGTATCCCACAACCCAAACCCACCCGTGCAACTACCGTCTCAGGCCAATTCGGCATGATTCTGGCATCATCGGACACCCTTGACACCACCAAACGCTTTCCCTAAACCCACACTTAAACCCCTTTCATCCCCATCTAGAAAAACCCTTCAATCTTCGGCTGTCGCTCATATAGGATATGCACACTTCAAGTTGATTTCCGACCGATTCTAGCACCGAAAATCAACCCCTACACCACTATTCACCTCACTGGCTTCCATTCACCAAAACCCCTATCATCCCCACCTAAGATCACCTATCAGTCACGCATGTGTTAAGTCACGTGCGCTTGCAAGGGGAAGGCGAGCAACTGAGTGGGTGGGGCGTTTCATCGAACACCTGGTGAGCATCAGGGGTGAGGGCTGTGGAAATGAGATAGGAATGACGAAAAACCAGAAAAAATCACTAGAAAAAACCAAATCAAACCAACATTTCACTAACAACACACAAGCAAACTCAAAAACTCCCTAAAATAACCAAAAATCAATCTTCAATCCAGCACCACAAACAACAAACCAACTTATTCAACTAGATGGCAAAAGGCCAAGGGTGAAAAGTGGTGAGGGTCAGGTGTGTGATGGGGCAGGCCCGACACAAGGGATAGGCAGGTGAGGCACCTGCCTAGGCCCCCAAAAATAGGGGCCCAAATTTTTTATAATTTTTTAATATATTGCAAAAATAAAAATGGTGTATGATTTTTTATCCAGGCCAAGGAGTAAAAAAAATGCCAAAAAAACCCAAATTTATTATAAATTTTTTACATATATTCCCACCCAAAGTTTGATAAAATAGTAAGTTTGTACCTCTAGTTTCATATATTCCAAGTTACACCCATAAATTAACAAATTAAATTTCTTTTAACAATAAAAGACTAAAATAGTCATTTACATGTCTCAAATTACTCAACCCCAATTCCATCCCAAATTTTAACATTCACATAAATTATCTCCACCCCTCTTTCGCCACCAGCCATTTGGAGTTGATTTCCATCAATTTTCTCACCAAAATTGACTGGAATCATCACTTTATCATTTTCTCAAGTGTTTTTCCAACCTTGATAGCTCTCGATTTGATCGATTTTTTACGAATCTCATAACCCAACTCCATCGTGCACAAGAGCCATTTTTGACATTTTCAGCATGTACCCGACGTTGTTGGCCTTCCCTGACACCACCATCTTTCTCCCCTCAACCCTTTCACCAAAATACCTATCATACCTCATATGTTTATTCCGTCAAATCGCCGGCCACCGAAACCTTTTGGGTTGCGACTTCTCAAGCATTTTCTAGCCAATCCAGACATTGGAAATTACTTATTTCATCACCTATCGTTCCTCCAACATGTGCTCTCTAAAACCTCCCACCAACCTGACCCAGTTAGCCTGTCGATCGCCGTCCACCTCTCCTAGTGATTTTGCATTTCAAAATGCAAGAAAATAAATTTGAATTTTTTTTTAATATATGCTTATATTATTAGAAGGCCCCAAAGTAATTCTTGCATAGGGTCATAAATGTTATTGAGACGACCCTGTGATGGGGAGTGAGGTGGGTGTACAGCTGTTACAAGGAGTGCGATGCAGTTGGAAAACGCAGTTATGCGAGCGTGATGCAATGAGTGTGGGCAATGGCGTTTTCAGTCTCGAGGTGGTTGAAGATGAGGAGGGGAGATAATTAAAAAGAAGATGGGAAGGCAATTTGATAATAGCAGCTTTTGCAATTGTGTCATAACTCAACAACCACTAATTGTGTTACTTTAAGGATGAAAATCTGGAATTTATGAAACCATGGAATTTGACATTTTGCTTAACCTTGGGTGAAAACATGTCCTTTGCTCCCATTAAATATCAATAACAATTTTTTTTTGAAATGGCCTTAGTAAAATCCCATTTATTAACTCCAAGGGATTGGTCTAGTGGTCGAGAAGGTGTGCTCCCTTCATTGACTTTCGGGTTCAAATCATCTTGAAGCTATCTATCATATTTGTGATTTATCTAAAATATTGGGTTTATAAAGTGTTCAATAAGCTCCGAGATTAGTTAAAATACGCACAAATTGATCTAAACACCTCAATATTAAAAAAAATAATAATAAAAGAAAATCCCATTTATTGAGGCCAATTTGGTATAAATGTAGAGCGGGTGAAATGAATGGTCAAACAGGAGACGTTTGAGCTGATTTAGCAGTGGTCAAATAAGGTTATCAGAGAGAGACAGAGAACATCAAATTTTTGGATTTGACTTGGTAAGAAATAACAAATTGGGAGGGGGAGGGGACCCATATCGAAATGGTGGTTTTGGGGTTCTCTTCTCTTAGACAACAGCAGGGAAACTATGCAATGAATTTGACGAGTCTCATTTTATGTAGGTCCATATATATATATATAATAGAATCAATGGATCTCTTTCTCAACTCTCTCAATCACTCTAAATTTATACTTTCCCCTTTTTCATCATTCATTAATTCAATTAAGTAAAATCTTTTATAATACATTATCTTAAATACAGGGTTAGAATTTAGAAATATTGCCCACTTGGAGGACCCATTTTCTGAGTTGATGATTAACTGACAGCTTAATACAACTCCATCAATAGTCATTATTTTTTTCTTTTTCATCCACTTGGGTATCTAATAATTTCATTGTTATGTTTAAGCTATAATGTTAAGGGGTTCAATGGAATTAGATTAAGCAAGAATTTTGAGAAAGTCATGACGTAATTAGGGGATAATAATAATAATTAGAAAGAGAAAATAATGGGATTCGGTGAAGAGTATGATGATGGATGAATGGTAACCACAGAAAAATGAGACTGGGGGCCAGCCATTTCCGTAGGCAGAGAGTATTCTGTGTACCATATCTTTTTGCTTCTGGTGTTTCTTTTCAAAAGAGGAATAATAAATGTGATTTTCAGCTGCGATGCATGCATGGAAATTAATTATATTGAAACTGTTGACCATTGTTGTTTTAAATTGTTCATCGAATTGATTTTTTGTTGAATGGATCCGTGACTATGTACTCTGGGGCATGCATTATATTAAATATGTGGATTCAGAAAGTGTGTTGGAAAATATCATCTCTTTATTGTCAAATCAGCTGGCTCTGATCCACACATTCACCTTCAAGTTTTTTCCCGGAAATTAATCAGACCGACCAACCTCTTGTACTTTAAAAATTGAACAACATTTATATATCTTGGAATTTCAACTATTACATAATATAAATAATCTCTCTATTCTAGGTTGATTATTTTCACAACTTCATGCACTGCCCGTGTATCTGCTTCAATCAGAGGCTTTCTCCATAATTTTTTTTTCCTCTAAATTACAGCTGTTTAATAAAACCCCGAAGGTTTAGCCTAAACTTCCCTTCATGAGTTTTTAAGTTAAAATTTTTGAGTTTTTAAGTTCAAACTTTAAGATTACTTACCACAATAACATTGTATCTTACCTGATGTTCTTTAGACTTATAGGGTATTTAATAGACCCCGAAGATTATTATAACTTATTTAATCATTTAGATTTATAAGATATTTAATGAATTTCAGGAATTAGTTTGAAGTACACACAAACTAATCCAAACACATTGGTTAAAAACAAATTTGTTTAATAATGTTGGTTACAATGCTCTGAATCCAATTAATTAATTAATATCTCAACTTTTTACTTTACTTTCAAAGTTCATACCTAAAAACATTGCTTGTATTACAAGTATTCATTCTTTCTTGTGACAGCAAGGCTAGCGGTTGGCAACCTGCTTGTTTATTATGCTAATTAATTAATACAGCAGTTAATTATGGAAGATCTACCTGAGGGCGGATCCAGCCACTTGGAGGGCAGGCCTCAGATTTTAAAAAAAAAAAAAAAAAAAAAAAAAATTTAATAATATATAAACTACAAAAAATTGTTATTAAAATATATATTAGATTCACCTTCAGATTTTTTTTTTAAAATATAACTATTATACGTATATTTAAGTATATATAAACTTATTATTAAATATATATTTTTTAAACTCACGTCATATTAAAATTTTAAAATTCTCTTTACTTTTTTTTTTCTATGGTTGTACTTGCTTTTTATAATTTTATTCTCAAGATTCTTTACTCTCTCATTTTCTTATTCTATTTCTCATGCTATTCGCTCATTAAACTTTTGAAGACTAAAGTTATTAAAGCTTTCACTACTTAAGGTGTCACAATTAACTCTGTTTTCTGTTTTATCAATTTTAGGTATGTATATTGCTCATTTTAAATACAATTAGCTTTGTTTTCTGTTTTATCAGTTTTAAGTATGTGTATTGCTCATCTTAATTTAGTTTATTTTATAGTTGAATGATGTTTTTTTCTTTTTTTTGAAGGTTTTTTATTCTAATTTGAGGAAAAAAGACGTGGGTCTTATAAATTTATTTTGTGTTTTTTGTCTAAGAATGTACTTGCTTTTTCAAATTAAAACTTTAACTATATTTTAAAGAGTGTTATTTTTCACTTTTCACTCATCACTTTCTTACATTTCAAACGTCACTGTTCAGCTGTTCAAAATTATTAAGGAAATTTGAGTTACTATCTATGGTTATACCAAGAAAATTCTCATTTTTTTTTTATTAATTCATATTAAAAGTCAACTTAACGTTAATTTGATTTAAGTTTTGGTTGACTTTAGCTTAGGCTAAGTCTGATCAAAATCTTGATACTATAATCTTTGAAAGCCAAAAATTAAAAGCAGATTTTGCTTAAGGTTTATTCAACACATTTACTTAAAATTTTGTTTCTCATAGATTTATTCAAGTTGAAAAGTATTGTGTTATTGCATTATTTTCTGTTCTTGATATTATATTATTTTCTTTACTTAAGGTTGAGTGATTTTTTAAAAGTTTTCACTAATTGTTCGGCAAATGATGACGGAGACCCCCTTGAGCAAAAATCCTAGATCAGAAATACCTAATCAATAAGGATTTTAATTCCAAATTGAATAATTTTCAATTGTTATATCATTTCTACCTAAAGCCAAATTCAGAATATTATATTCATAACAAATAGAGAAAATTTTTCCTGGTGGCTGCAGCTCCCGCATTGACTCATCTTCTGTTAATAGCCCATTTTTTCATGGAAGATCCTTCCTTCTCTTTTCCCAGATACATTGATTTTCTTTTTGGTATTTGAAGAAGAACCTGCATGAATGGTACTAGCAATTGCATTGCATGAGTCCAAGCATTAATTCTTTGATGTTAATCAAATTTAAAATTGATTAAAAGTTAGTTAAGAAAGCACAGAAAGGTGGAATTCAACACGGTTTAACATATATATTGTTAAATTGTCAGAAAAAATATATGTTTGTCGATACGCAGCCGAGGGAAGGGATTCATGTATGCAAAATATACAATAACTAATAAGAATTTGGTGATTAAAATAAAAGGAATAGGTCAATATTCAATCCGCGATCAAGCTTAAAATAATGGTTGTGAAATGAGAACACATGGGCTGTGGTCAAATGAATGTGTTGAATTGCAGATTCATTGTGTACTAATTGCCGTTTTGTTTTGTAAAACCTATCCATTATATTCCTGGAAATCCCGGAAGTAGACAAATGTGAATAAACTATATTCATTGTATAGTATTAGGAATGTTTATTGTGCATACATCTAGATGTCTCTATTAGTTAACGCCAAAATGGTAATTTTAGAATGATGATGCAGAAACTTCCGTATTTGGAGGGCTTGACAGATTCAACTATAAGAATTCTGAGAATGAGATAGTTCTGGAAACATGAACTTAACTGGAATGAAATTAAAGTTGGACCAAGTTATGAGTTATTAATAGAAAAGTAAAATTAAAAGCTTGGCAGGATGTGCCGTCATGGAGGTGAAGATGATGTAGCTGGGCCTTCACTACATCAAATAAAATAGTGAGATGACAATATCAATCAGTATTCGAATTCCATTTGGTGAAGACAGGTGGAGAGACACGTGCAATTGTGGGTTCATCATCTCATTAAGTACTCACCAACTACCGTATTCTACCATTCTCTACCGTCTATAAATGCTTCCAATTTATCAGAAAAAAAAAGCCATTTAAATTTTTTCCTCCTTTCTCTCCATCAAACGTCTAAGGCATTTTGTGCGGACAGCCCAATGGGTTTCCGTTTTAATCTCAACCAGGCATAGGAAGCTTCCTGGGCCTGTTTCATTAGCCCACTTCTGTGCTAACTTGTGAAACACTGAAACTTAAGAATAAAGGACTGTTTGGAATTTTAAGATGTTTAAACAGGGAGAAAGAATCGGCCTTGAATGGAAGTGGGAGTGTCCAATGGATACGTGTATGTAAATTGTTTGAAAACAATAAAATAGAGAAAATATACGTCAACATTACTATCATAAAGTGCTACAGAAGAGCAAGAAACCTGTTGATCAAATTGTTCTTCCATTTCCCCACAACTATTTACAGAATCCTCTTAAAAACAGACACAGACGTAGGGGATCTACACTTATGATAAACTAAACCATTTTTGCATTTCAATTACTCAATCATACAATCCTTCATGCTCCCATACATCCACCAGAAAATCAACCATTTCCTGCAGTTAAAAATCCAATTACAAATTGAAAGAAAAATAAATAAATAGATAAAAGTATGCAGTTTTTGTAATATGCAATAACAAATCTGATTACTGGCTCCTTGTGGCTAAGCGGTTTGATGTATCTATCTCCCTTTCTCAGGGGGGAGATATCGAGTTTCACCTGAGGGTAGAAGTCTATTGGGGAGGGGGTGGATCACCCTCCTTCTGTGTAACCCAGCCACAAGAAAAATAAAATAATAAAATGATTTAACGAAAAAACAACACATTGCACAGAAAACTTACATTGAGAGGGATGGGCCTAGGAAAAGGATTTCTGGATCCAAGTAAACTTTCATATGTAGCAGGCCAGCTGCATATACAAAAAGTAAAATATGCAAGAAAGTAAAATGAAAATTGAAGCACAAGGATATTGGGTACTCTGAAGTGAAGACATTCAATTATCAAAACGTACATTATCTTTTTTTCTGCCAACATGTTTATTTACTAAATTATACTCATTGCTAGATGTGATCATTTGAAAAGTGCTCCTATTTGCTACTGGTCACCAACAATATGTTTGTCAGAAAAGCAATATCAATGAGGACTCACTAATTCAGAACAGGAAATAAAAATTGTTTTCAAGAAAATCAGTAGGCAATGACATTTTATTGAATGGAAGTGGAAGCTTTCGAATTAACACCTACGACTGAACTGTAATAAGGGTAGTTAAAGACCTTGATTTAGGTTCCCAACTATGTTGAGTTTGATTCTTTGACTTGCTACTTCCAATCCACTCAAGTCTTACTTGATTCCAGAGAAGAAGACCTGCAATTAACAATGTTATCAACATCAAATGATTTGATCTAACAAATGGAAAAGGAAATGCCATGATCAAGACCACAGTTAATTACATTTTTGTGACCATAATTGACATCAAACTGCTGTAAACTAAGTGACCACTTAAACCTAGTCAACTGATGAACAACACCTCTTATGCACACAATATTCATAAAAGTTTTCTCCAGCAACAATTCAACATATTTACCAGAAACTGATCAGAAAACTAAAATTGAAATATTATTGAAACTTGCCATGATTAACAAATTCAGAATGGCTGCTCGTGCCATTATTTCCACCACAGTGATTGAGGGTCTGATTTGATATGCTGATAGATGAAATGCTTCTCTGGGATTGAACAGCACTGTTTTCCAAATCACATGTGCTCGAGCTCCAAAAATCATCTGATATGGTAGGTTTCTTCACAGTCCGCCCTTGAATTTTCAATCCCTTTGATGGCTCATCCACAGCAATTATTGGTGTGGACTTACTGCAGCACCCAAAGCAACCACTGCACTGTTGCAAGCCAGGTTAAACCATATATGCATATACAAAACACAGTCACAGCAAGTTCAAAAAGAATTGAGTGAGACCGGATTAAAGAGTTAACATTTCAAAGAAAAGAACATGCGATGGTTATCAACATCTTTGCTTTTCATATTTATTTCCTCTGAGAAATAAAGAAAGAATAGGCCCTTAAACTCTATAGTGCCACTACTTCATCAGAAATATCAAAAAAGAACTGATTAACATATAATCAAAATGAGAAAACTACTTCTAAAGAACACCGTAGCTGCAGTTTCAGAAAATATTCAGCAGAAGAAACAATATATTGTTTGAGGTACAAAAGAGAAAGTATATAAACAATTGACATTGTTAAATTTTCGTGGTTGATGAATTGGAGCTTCAATACAGAAGTAAAGGTGCACATGAATTACTCAAGACAAAATATCAACCAATGTCACAGAAAAGAGTATGATTGTTTAAACAACAAGCGGAAAAAGTCCAAAACTATTCATGGAAGCCTTAGTTTAAAGTTAACCAGTGAACTATTATTGTTCTATTTTGTTAGCACGAAAAGCTGAAAAAAATATAACTCCTCTACTCTTTTCCCTCTTTGAAAATCAAGTCTGATCTAGGATAAATCATGTCGTGAAGATGGCTTAACTTGTAAAATCGAGATGCTAAAAGTTTGGTTCTGCATATTCTTTCCCTATTAAGTGTTAAATTGGAAGAAAAACAAAGTATTAACTTCATTGTATAAGGTTGACCCTAGATGAAACTGCTACTTAGAAACATATTGTGTTATTAATTCACTTGTTCCGCTAGGGAGGCTGAGACAACCATTTTCTCGAAGTTTAAGATTAAACTGCTTGGGTGAGTGCAGGAAAATCCATCTCACCATAGTGGATTGATATTAGATAGAAAATGATGAGAAGATAGGAGGCACCTATATACGATTTCATAGAGATGCTTAGTTTCACAGAAATCCTCTAAGAGTCCAGAGAATGGTTAGAGTTACTTTAAAAGGGCTTATCAGACTGCAACCTTAACCTAGTTCTAAATTCTCTAATTTATTTGAAGAGTTAAAAATTATGCTATATGACTCAAAGGGTTAACTAACAGCAAATTTAACATCCAGCTTCTTGTTTAAGGACAAATCACAGAATTTGATCACCCCCTAGTTTTCTTCTAAAATTTGTTCTTCTCAACAAAAAAGAATATCTCCGTAATTATTTTCTCTTCCAGAAACATGAGAAAGAAAATTTGCAAAGTCCATAACTAATATTCTACCAACGTGTCCGCATTAATCAGAGAAAAAGCTTATGATATTTCTTCTCACACCAGGCAAGATTCTTAACAAGAAATCTTCAAATAAAAAAATTGAATACAATTTGGTATTTTTGATCGCCCATAAGAAAAAAACAAAGCCACTGGTGCTGTGAAGTTAATTAAGCTAAGCTCTTACTAGCTAAAGAAAGAAGAAGGTAAAACTTGCAGTTGCATACACTCAACTACGTCCCAGAAGTCAGGCGACCTTTTACTACTCCACATTTAAAAAAAAAAAAAAAAAAAAAAGAACTGTTGTTTCGTACAGTTCTTTAAAATGAAAGCAAAGCAGGCATCAAAATAAGATTTGAAATGAATTGCTCACCCAGGCAGGCGAGAAAGTGGGCATACAATCAGTAAAAGCAGTTTTTATCATCACCATTTATGGATTCCACCTACAAAAGAAGAAGAAATTGTGATTGCTCCGATTCGTTTATCTTAAAAAAGGGGGCTGTTTTAGTATTAATTGATGCTATTGTTGGGCTGCTGGCTGGCTGCCGTTTACCCACTTTCTTCCACTTGCTTAGCTTGACCAGTGAAAGGGTTAGTAGTGATTATAACTGGTGGTGATAATTAATAATATACAGTAATTAGATATCTCATTAGTTATTGCCCAACTAGACTTACAACAATTTATTCATTTTAAACAACATCTTAATAGAATTCTGTTTAAGTTAACGATTTAAAATTATGTTTTATTTAAACTTAATGGTTATATGTATCTCAATCTTCAAATTATATCTGAAATTTTGCATTTCTAAATATGTGCTTCCGGTAACTGAAACATTATCCCATAGTTTTGCATTTCAAATCAGTCAGTGTCAAATACCATTAATACCTCTAAAACTATCCACCACCCCTCGCTTCATCACCACTCCCCTTCCATAATCAAATCCCTGAATTTGACTCTTCTTTCTGAACATTTCAAAGATTACAACAATTGCCATTTCTAATATAAGGGCATCTTTAACCTACGCTATTTTGGTGTAAGAAATCTGCTCTAACCTAACACCAAAAACTACATTAAATTAGTGTAAATAAATAGTATTACGACTAAATTTATTAAACACCGTTCATTAGGTGGGTATTATTTATCTATATAAAATATATTTTTTTATTTTTGTTATTTAATTTATGTTAATGATATTATTATATTAATATTTATAATAATAATTCATAATATATAATTTAAAAAAAGATGAAAAATTAAAAACAAAACTTTATTCAATGCAAATATTAAACTACATAACTCAAAATAAAAATAACACTATTTAAAAATACTAAAATTAAAGGAAAAAACAATATAAATAAGACTGCAGTATTATTATGCACAACATGATAATCGAGGATGATCGTAATGTTGATGCATCAATTGAGAATCAAATAGAAGCGGCACACTCCGAAGTTGAAATTATTGTAGATGAAAATGTTTGATTTCAAATTTGCTCGACAAAAACAAATCAAAGATACAGTGCTCACCAGTCTTTCGAAATGATTAATGACATTTGTAGAAAGAATATACTAATCGGAAAATTAAATTACTATCAATATGAAATTTTACTTTTGTGGTGTTGTTTTTTTTTTTTTTTTTTTTTTTGTGGCATTATATATTAGATATAATGTTTTTTTTGTATTAAATGTAATGTTTATTTGATTAAATAAATACTAATTTTATTAAATTAGTATAATTTTCAAAGTAATTATTATTTAAAAAAATATTATTCTCCATATTTAATAATATATAAAAAATAATTAGTAAAATGATTAATTGTTGATTATTAATAGAAAGAAAAAGAAAGAGTATATTCTAAAAAATATATTTTGGTATAATATTTAATATAATTAATTGAAATGCGCAATGTGACATACACAAAAAATACACCAATTTGGTGTTTGGTTAGAGATAGTCTAAGTAAATGTACAAGATTTGAAGAGCAGGGGTTTCCATTTGGCATGCATGATCATTAATTAGTAACGCTGGAGGATTAGGTTCGATTTATGTAAATACTCAACTATGCAAACAGGCCAGATTTTAACCAGACTTGATTGTAATAGGATCAAAGAAACCATTCCTTAATGTATCAATGTTACCCGTTTTTTTTATGGAGCTCACAAACTTTGTTCCTTCAGGTAACATTTTACTGTTACAAATTTCCCACAGAATAACATGGTGATTATGATTATGGCAAGATAAAGCGAATTTGAAAAGTGAGACTGAATTAAAACACAACAAAATAAGGCTGAACAGCAAAACAATATTCAAAAGCCTAAAAAAACTCAATTTAATATAAACTTATATAATTCTACTTCAGATCTGAGCTATTTTCCCTGTTTAAAGAGAAGAGAGCAAGGTTGGCCCTCCATCCATATATCAGTGATGGTTCATGTCTTTTGGGTATCAGAGCAGCCAGCCCTGGCTGGAAGCTGTGACTGGGTGCAATCTCCTGCTAGCATTTGTTTCCATGAACCTGAAAAAAGATACAAAGAAGAAAATTACAGATATTACTAGCTTCTTTTTTTTTTTTTTTTTTTTTTTAAATGAATAAATGAATTACTGGCGCAGTCAATTAAAAGGCTATGGTTATATATTCCAGAAAGAGTCTGCATCAATAATATGCCTACTACAGGCTAGCACAATTTCTTTTCTAGCTTCTTAACGAACTGCACTGTGCAACTAAGAACATGGTCACAAGCACACATTCATAAATGATAAATACACTACAGCAAGAATATTCCAGCATGGGATGTCAGAGTAATGGACATTAAGAGCAATTACTAATAGCCAAAGGAAAATTTATTGAAACCCTAAACAATCTTAAAAATGATATCTGAGCTGCTTCAAAAATTTGGTGCAAATTGTAGCATTAAACTCATGTATAAACCAGGCATTAGCCTCATGATAGGTACACAGGTCTGTGAACTCAATAACCATTGAATCAGCTAAAGGTCATTCAACAAGAAAAAGCTTCACGCAATTCAGCTAAGCTGAAAGCAAAAAAAACACTTACACACATATTTGTGTGTTGACACATTCTACGTCAGCCTCAATTAATGGCCATGAGACAAATTGAGCAAGCGATAAGTTGTATGGAAGGACCTAAGAAAACCAGGTGTCTCTCCACAGTATGGAAATATAGTGGTGAAGAACCAGAGCACTTCAAACTTTTTTGATTTCCATGAACGTGGAGGCCTTTCTTTTTTACAAGACATACTAAAAGGGGCAAGCACCACAAACTCACTTAATACTAGATTCTACTATGCCATACCTAATAAAATAATTTTATTGTAACCTTGTTTCATTCAAATCCTTGCTCAAACAATTCTTGCTCCTTTGATCAATATAATGAACCAAAGAATAATTCAAACTAACCAGTTATCATCCTTCAAGATGGAAAGAACTTTACTTAATTTAAAAAGTAAAATGAGAGACTACAGGTGCATAAATTACTAGTATAACAAACAATGACAAGAATAAAAAAGTTAAACAAAAATACATTGAAGGTAGCAAACAGAGAGAGAATGCTTAAGTTAAGATAACATACGTGGATGGGATTGGTCCTTCATTTGCAAATGTTGACATTCCCTGTCGTTGCTTGTGCTTAGGATTAGAAGAGCAAATTACATATAAACGTCCACGACGCTTAACTGTCTTACAAAACTCACACATCTTCTTTACTGATGATCGCACCTTCATGGTTACTGAAAATAAAAATGGAGCATTACACTATATATCCATATATTTAAAAGTGCATAATGCTTCAATGCAAGTAATAGTCAGCCATAAACTGCTATCCCTAATTATTGTGCCCACATGGATTTGAAAGTTCCAGATGAGGATCCATTCCGATTTAAAAACTTCCTTTGACAATTAGTCGTGCCCACATGTCCTAAAGCAATACTTGTATATAATCAAATCCAAAGCCATTTACCTCATCTCATACCCAAACTCGAGCTTAGTTTTGCAGTACATAAATTGGAGTTAAATCATGACAAGTATAAATTATTCTTTAAATTCATCACAAAATATGAAAACAATTTTGGAAAATAAATAAATAAATAATAATAATAAGACGCTAACATATATGTTGCTCTCTAGCCCTACAGCAGTTTGCTTTGATATCGCATCATATGAAGTAGTTAAAAGCTCGAAAGAGGCACAAAATCACACAATAAACGCTGTTTAGAACTGCAAAAGTGAACATATCAGTATTATTCCTTAAATATTAAAAGAAATTGGATACCCTATCGTCTTAAAGGAAACTATTAAATATTTCATGTAAAATGTTGAATCGAATTGATAAAAAAAATTTGCATGCAATCATAATACAGTACCTGGTCTGGCTGGTGAGGAGTCGGTTCTGGGATTCTGTTTTCTGCAAAATTTAGCTTATTGTTTGCCCGTAAATTGGTGGTGTTTAGGGTTGGATTTTGAGATGGGCATGGGCCAACCATTGGCAATCTTTCGGCCCAAGTCTCCTGAGCTCAATCTATACAATTACTTGGAAGAGAAAGATTGATATAAAAATAGGAGTTGTGATTTTTTAACCTCATTTTTTATTTTTTAACCTTGACAAGTTTAACCTTAAACAAAATTACTATAAAGGATATTATTAGGGCTGTGCAAAACCGGGTATCTGATCCAATTTTGAACAAAAATCGGATACCCGAATATTCGGGTACTCTAAAAAGGTACCTGCAAACCGAACCGGTTTTTAGAATACCCGGTTTTGCGGGTACCCGAATATTTGGGTCACAAATCGAGTATCCATATTTTACCCGAATTTGATTAAAATTCATCATGAATTTTAATTTTTTACAAGATACAATTCCTTCCAATTGAAGCCAGTATTCAACAATAAACTATTCCTCAACGCGAATGAAGCATGTGACCAGACAAAATATACCTTGAGGTATCAATTTGAAAATTCATGGCCACTAATGCCTTTTGATAATATTGTTGACCTAACTATTCCTCAACCAACTTCAGTCACAAAATTTATCAGCATAGCCACACTAACTCAACCACTTCAGTCTTATAAGGGCCCAATTTAACCCCTAGTTCACTAACAGACCCATTGTCTCCAAGTGAAGATGACATAAAAATAAAATGATTGAAAATATTTACCTCAGAGCTGGAGACTGAAAATCAAGCCAATGGCGTCGGCGACAGCGACGACAGTGCAGAAAGGTGATGGAGCTGGAGCAAAGTGAAGCCCAATGTTGAGATCAATTTAGAAGCAGTTGGAGTGTTTCTGCTTTCTATAATTTGCAGTCTGAAGAAGAAAATTTTAGTGGACTAGTGGAGAATTTTTAGACTTTAGTGGAGAGTGGAGACTGGAGAATTTGAGAGTTAGAGAGATGAGTGTGGGACCTGACGCAGTGATGTTGACGGGCTAAAATTTTAGGGCATAAGGTATTTGGGGCTTTTGCCCTTTGAAAATTGAAAGTAAACAAAAAATTTAAAAACTGTGTTTTTTTTTATTTTTTAATAAAACCGGTTATCGGTTATCTTAAAATAAATAATTGATACCTGAACCGAAAATTCGGGTATCGCCCGAAACCGACCCAAATTTTCGGGTACCCGAAAATTATGATTCGGTTCGGTTTGGTTGATGTGTTCGGTTCGGTTAACGGTTTTTTTTACACAGCTCTAGATATTATATGATATAAGTACAATTATCCTTTATTTATATATGTTTTTAGTTACGCAAATTTTAATTTTTAATTTTCGTAATGGTTAAAAAATTTTGTACAAATTTTTAGGAATCCTTCTACAAGTAGTTTTTTTTTTTTTTAAACTAGGTAGCTTGCACACACTTTAACTAAGTTCTGGCGTTCGAACACCCTTCAAGCCCAAGCCTAATGGACCAAGTAAAGAGTATATTAAACATTCTTTAAGTCTAAGTTCAGTGAACTAGATAAGTCATAAAAACACAATATATTTAGGTAACTCTAAGTTCTTGTCATCCGGTTCTATCATAACCAAGTGGTTTTCTAGCTGTAGTTTTTAATTTGATGGATTCATAATTTTAGTCAAAATCTACAAATAAACAATTCAACGTCCACAAACAGAATTTCTTGTGATTCATTGAAAGCCTACAATTGTAGAGGACAGGAAAATGTCAAAAGCTAGTTTTTGCATTGTAACTGCACCAAGTCTGGTGTAACTCCAGAGGATTTGTAGATAAGATAGACCTCTCAAATTTGAATATCAATGGCAGAGGCTCTCAAAAAGAGGCTAGATTATTAAACATAGAGGGCATTATAGTGATATCTAAAATATAATGATTCCTTAAAAACCCATTGGATTTTTGTTGTTGGATTAGAATTATTGATTTAAAATACCCTTTCAGATTTTAATTGACTGGGTACAATTTGAAATTCTAGATGTTTACATGTTGTATTAAATAAGTAATGTTAGAAATGTTCCAACATTTGAAGATGGCACATCAATCGAACCGACCTCGTCACCACCACTTGCCTAAAATAATTAATTAACTCAACTCGGTTGATCCTTATCTTAAACCGCCCACATTTGCCATTTAATTGGCCAAGAAAATTCAACATTACCCAAGTTGAGAGTCATACCATGCCTTTACTCTACCCACCACAATTCCAAATTAAAGGATGTCACACTTAACCGGGTTATAATAATAATGATTAGTTATTTGTTTATGAAGTATCATCAAAAACTAATATCAGATGTCGTCATTTAATTGCTTCTTTAAAAATAAGATAGCTTTCTCGGCAATAATACAGGCATAATGACAACAAGAATGAGGTAAGATGGTGCATTATTGGGTGACTTAGAACTTTTTCCTGTAAAAATATAAGCAAAAGATTGGCTATTTTTTTGACTAAATGGCCACTTATAAAAGAGCCCACCGTATGCTTCTTTGAAAGTTAACTCCTTTATATTATATACTTTAGGATAAAATATATAATATAAAGTTTGGTGAGGTCAGGGAAGCATCTAACCATGAGATTTTTGGTTTGTGTTGCATGTGTCATGTAACTTTTTTGATTGATGTGGTGATTCTTGATTCAATTTAAAGCAATTTTTAATGGGTGAATGTGGTGTCGTGTTTCACGTCCACCGTGGCTTCTACAAATTGGGTTTTTTTTTTAATTAATCGGCCCCCTAATCAAGGTGCTTAATCGAATTAACAATGGAGGATTATGTCACCAATGATGGGATTATGCTCACACTCAATCCGTTACTAGGGAATCAAGCTAACTACAGTAATTATTTTTAATACATAGTCAATAAACCATCAGAGTTTTATGAACAAAATAAGTGGAAAAAGAAAATGTAAAAGAATGATAGAAACATGTCATCAAGTGTGTTGTACTTATGACACAATATAATCAATTTCAAGGATCTTTTTCTAAATTCTCATCATAAATTTTAATTTCATTTGATGATAATATTATCCTAAATTTTTTCTTTGTGAAAGCGTGAATCGTGCCGTCACGACCTTTTATCCTATTTATTAATTTAATAAAAAAAAAAAAAATAGAATATAGTTTGTAAGTATATAGGTCGTTGGTTGAATTGTTCTAAAAGAGAAAAACTAACATAATAATAATAATTTAAAAGGACTACACTTTAGAAGGTGCTGGAGGAAGTTGGTTTGAAGTTTGGGTTTGTCGAAATGGCTGAGGAAGGGTAGGTTGCTTCTGGAACTTTATGAATATAAAATTTGAATTAAAAACAAAAGGGAAGCAATATGGGACACACAATGAGGCCACAAAAGCAACTCAAAAGACAAGGAAATTCAATTTGTGATAAAAAAACACATTCTGTTCCAACATTAGTGCAATTCCTCTGTTGCCCATCCTCCCTGTGCTTCCACCTCAAATACTTGTCTACTGTTCAAATCCCACGTCATTTTAATTAAATATCAACTTAATTCTATTGGTTGACTCAATAATTTAAGACCCTTCCCCAGCGAATTAAACAAATGAAGAAAGAAAACACGAGTTGTTTAGTTTATTAATTGTAATAATATTTGAATTGGATAAGGAAGCATCCTATCACCTGCCTGTGTTCACACATTGAAAGGATGGATTCATACATATACATGTGATGAGGCAGTTCTTATACAAAGCATAAAACAACACATGCACATTCCTTCACCCTCCAAACGCTCCAATTCTTCATACCAACCACATAATTACTAACTACTTTATTATATCACATATTTCATTAATAAGACTGTCCCTTCACCTATAAACTAACTAAAAGTTTTGTATCACATATTTACATTCCATTATTACGAATTAGCCGAGTAAATGACTTTTTTCTATCCAAATAATGGTTTAATAACACTTTTTTATCCACTAACTTTTAAAATATCACTTTACAACCCAAATTTACATTTCGTTTTTAATTTCGACATCGTTACGATCCTACATCACCACCATTTTCTTCTCTAATCATCACTCACTGAAACCCTTCAAACCTTACTCCTGCCAACCTTGTTAATTGTCGACAATCGAGCAATTAGGATTTGCGCAACCGTTATTCGTAAGTCAAATTCTGATCAATTATAACCATCAAAATCTAACATTCTAAGATCAAAAGACTCATCGGTCTCCTCTTTTTAAAAACCCCAACAGCTTGGATCAAATTTATTGTCCGTGAATGATATTTTACAAGGCTGTATGTGACAAAATGTCATTAAGCCATAATTTGGATGAGAAAAAGTCGTTAACTCTAATTAGCCTCTACACTTCTTTTCTAAGTGCTAACCATGAAATTGATTGGTATACAACATGGCCAAAGTGGTAAAAACTAAAATGAAGAAAATATTCTTTCAATTTTAGTTTACGAGCCCCTAAAAAGAAAAAGAAAAAAAATCTAAGAAGATTATACTGACAAGTTCCTAGTTCGAGAGGGTGGATCCACTCGGTAATTTCTGCAAATAACACCCAGCTTGTGGGTCCATCACCTTCTCCAATTCCAAAGATATATTTACAAAAATGGGCTACAATTAGAGAAAGGCCTTGACTAACTGAAGAATTATACAAATAGTCTACATGAATTTGATCAATCAATAGGAGCAACCCAATCGTTGAACACAACGACGATCTCTCAGTATTCCATTGTACAGAGCCACCCTATTTGCAGGCATTCCTCCACTCCTCTTGAACTCTGATGGAGACGAAGACGAAGACGAAGACAAAGAAACTTTTCTTATAACACTATGTTGCTTCCTGAACTCTTTTCCATTCCCTCTTGGATCCACAACATCTTCTGCAAAGTGCACCCTCTTCTTCTTCTTCTTTTCTCTCTTTTTCCCCTCTATATATATATATAAATATAGAAAAAGATCAACAACATAAAGTTATAAACATGAACATATGAATTGACTAAAAAAACAATTCTGGATTTACGTATGCATATATGTATATGGGTGTAGGCGTAATTTACCAGAAGAAATACAAGATCGTAGAACTTGTACTTGTGGGGAGTCATGAGGAATCCGATCAATGGAAAATTGGGTTGTTGGGGACGATTTCTGAAGGCGAAAAGCCAGAAGAATTACAGTACCGGAAACAGCAGCCATGGCGGTGGCTAAAACTACTCCTTGAGAACTCAATATTGAAGACATAGTGAAGATGATTAAGAAAAGAAAAAAAAAAAGTGAGTAGATGAATGAAAATGAGAAGGTGGGTTTCGGTGTTTACAAGGAGACAACGATAAATAATAGTATGATGGATGATGGAGTGAAAACACAAAATGTGAGAAATATTATTATAATACAATCATTAATTTAATAGTTTTTTATAAGGAGATTAACAGTGATTAATGTTAATTAATTTCTATCCATGTGTTTTGGCATAGGTAAGGTACTGCTAATGTTACTGTAACTCAATGACTTTTGCTCCTGCACCGCAAGGCAGTCCTTTACATGATGTCACCTCTGTTTCTTCTTTGGTAGGCCTACACTAGATAGAAGAATATTCCTTTGTTAGTTTCACACTATCTCGGCTATCGGCTGCGCGTCACCACAACGCTCCGGTTTAAGGCTTTCCGTTCCTCCTACTTCGGAACAAGAAGGACCCATGACACTTTTCTCACCTTATCCTTGATATAAATTTTGATAGCATTCGGTTCCTATATAAAGTCACATCAATTTGATTTAATTTTGAATGTTTTGTAAATTATGCTTATATGTGTAACATTAACATACAACATTTATTAATAGAAGACAAATCAATAATCTTATTAATTGTAACCTTATTAATCAATATAATAATAATAATTATTTAATTTCTATAAATCCTTAGTTTTAAAAAGTAAGCGTTTTTTGGCATCACGGGAATAATGCACAAAATACTTATAAGAAAATTTGTCTGAATTGAAGAAGACGCATGTATGTAAGATAAAGTTAGAGTGAGTGAAGTCCACGGCATAAAAAGGAGCGTATAGACTGTAGGAAGTAGTGTGAAATGTGAATTATTATGGTGTATCCGCTGCCGTTGGTAAAGATGATGTGTTTTAGATGCTTACATGTTACATCAAATTCCAATTCAATTCTCAAGATAGGACGATGACTTTACACCAATCATATTATTTACTTATTTTAAACCACCCTCTTAACCTTTAACTGTGGTTGGTTACATAACATAAAACAGCCCATTACTATATTAATAAAACATTAAGTCTAAACGTAACTGGAGATTGAGACTACATCATCGACTCTATTCTTTGGTTTTGAATCAAAAAGGTCTCCTTCTTTCACTTTTCACCTGATCAATCCACCCCATCATTCATATATCTGGCCTTTCATTGCCCTCTAATTGCTTCAATAATTATATAAACTTGAAGTTTTTTTCAATTAAAGGACTAAATCAATCAGTTTCATCCACATATGACGGCACTGGGACTCTACTTATTATATAAAGATGACAGAACCTCCTTTTGACAAGAAATCGACCACTCAAGCAATGGGGCGGTTCCAGGTGAGAAGGCCTTCTCCATTCCCCACCTCATTTACAATCTTGGTCTCTGTTACCCACTCCCTTACCCAAATTATTTAAACGGAGTGGAGATGGAGAGTCGAGTCCCCACATGGGGAGTGTATTTCCCAAATCAACTTTATTCCCCATTTTATTTTTCGGTAACCAGTAATTTTATCAAGTGTTGTGCGGCAAATTCTTGAAACATGGATTCATGCCACGTGCACAAAATTTACAAATTTTTNTGAGTAGATTAGGTTTAGCCGTTTAAAAGATGTGATGCCAAGATGAAGGGTTTAATTTTCAAAATAGATTTACTGAAGATATGGTTTTTAAATTTTTTGGGGAAAACCAATAGTAGATTTATTGAAGATAGGGTTTTAAATATTTTAGGAAAACCATTTTCGGTTAACTGGTTCAAAATTAGACTTGAACCGTTAACCGAACTGGTTTTCTGGTTTTCTTAATTTTCAAACCGAAACCGAACTAGTTATTCAGAAAAATTGATTTTTTGAACCCGTTTCAATTCGGTTTGGTTTTCAGACTTTTTTTTTGTAGCCCTCATTAATTTCAATTTGTCCTTGACAAATTGTCCAATGGTGAGCTTTGAGCATCTCATGTTTCTAGCCAATATCAACTTGTTGATTCTTGCCTGTATCTCTGCATTATCTTCATCACCTTCAAGCCAACATTTGTGTCTTTGATGGGAGTAGCATCTTGCTGGGGCTTGTTAGAGATATGTAATCTTGTTGAGAGTTTTCACACTTTCATCCTTAAGGTTATAAGTATATTGCACTTATTTCTAATACTTTGGGATATGAACAGTTTAGTCCTGTTAGGTGAAATTATTTAATAAAAAGTCTAGATTACCCTTGTTATTAGAAATGAAGAAAGTGTATATATATATATATATATATATATATTAATGGTCTAATATTACGTGTTATTGTAGTGAGTAACAAGTATTAATATATAAATAAATGATATTATGATTACGGATAATAGCATATTATGTATAATGTATAATATATAATATATTATACTCATTCCGTTTCTCTATAATTGACGTTTTAAGGGTATTAGCTTTTTCCAAAATAAATGATGTTACCAACTCAACCCTTTCTCTCTTGCTCGACATTTGCCCTTGTCTTTTCTCTTCTATTGTTTCTCTGACCCACATCTCCTTTCTCTCTTTCTCTACTCTGCCCCTCATCTACTCTCTCCACTTTTTATATGGCCCACATCTCCTCTCTCTCTCTTCCCCTCATCTCCTCTCTTCCACGTTTTCTATGGCCCATATCTCCTCTCTCTCTTTCTCTATCTCCGCCTCTCATCTCCTTTCTCTCTTTCTCTTTCAAGCATAGGTGAAGAGCGTGAGAATATTTATGATGTGAAACCGAGTAGTCCTTTGAGAGCAACGCATGCGAATCAATCCTTTTGCAAGGACAGGGTTTCAATTGATACTGTTATGTGCCCTTTCAAACCAGAGGAGTTAAATAAGAAAATTTCTTCCTTGATTACTAAGGTTGTAGAACCTGCAAAAAGGAAGGAAGAACTTTTTCAATTAAAAGCATGTATGCTATGATCTCTTGTGTACTCTACAGCCTCCTTTTTTTTTTTTTTTTTTTTTTTTTTTTTTTAAGATAGAGTTGCATTTTTGTTTAGGTTATCGAGATTTTCAATTGCGAAGTGGCTGCCCTTGCTCAATTTGGGTCAAACCTTGATGTTGCG
This sequence comes from Pistacia vera, assembly GCF_008641045.1. Lineage (NCBI taxonomy): Eukaryota > Viridiplantae > Streptophyta > Magnoliopsida > Sapindales > Anacardiaceae > Pistacia > Pistacia vera. The sequence goes on from NW_022196454.1 coordinate 95,107, forward strand.
ACTCCGACATTACTCAATCTAGCAATTTGGAAGATGGTTGAGTGGCAGGTATTTCTTCCTTGCTTTGATAGCATTTAATTGCCTTGCCTCCACCTTTTTGTGCTTTGTTTGTTTGTGAAGTAAAATGTGTGCGACTAAGAAAAAAATGTTATGGTTGACTATGGATGATGTTATTGTGTTATTGTGTTCTACAAATTGAGGTTCTGTAAATACATCAGGCTGTAAACGTAGTGGAGATTATGAGTCGTAAACTTTTGAATGAAGAATTAGAACAAATGAGGATATGGGTGCCTTTATCATGTAAGTGGCTTTTTTGTGTTTTTTTTTAAGGTTATTATTCTTAAAATTGATAATGGTACATTGTTGCATGACTCATTTGACTTTTTAATTTATGAATGATTAGGTTTTGAAGATAATCATAACATCAACAATGGGGCCAAATTGTTGACACTGAAGGCAATACAAGCATTGCAAATGAATTTGGAATGGTGGATATGAATAGTGAAGGTTTTATTTGATTTTTTCTTTGGTCAATGTCAATACTTTTTTTGCTTTCATCAATTCAGTTAATTAGTTACAATATTTTCTCTTATACAATACATGTTACAAAAAACAATGTAGAAGCTACATCAAGACCGATTGTCAAAATTGAAATTTTTGGAGTTTGGAATAACCTAGAAAAATCAGCAGTGGGCATTGTAATGCATGATACACGCTGTGGAAATTTGACCTTACTGGAACAGTATGTGTCAACTTCTAACACACTACATGCAGAATATCTTGCCTTATATCATGGACTGTGTGTAGCTCGTGAAAATGGTGTTAAAGAAGTCCAATGTTTGTCTTACTCTCAAGAGCTAATTGGCAACCTTAATAGGAATGATGAACAAAAATGTGTATTGGGTGATTTGCTTGATTTCTTTACATATGTCGAAGTCTATAAAGTGCCTGTTAGTGGGGATATGTTCGTTGATGTTATGGCTCGCATAGTCGCCAGGAGATGATCGGGCCTTGTACTCCTTAGTGAGAGTGATTGTTGGGTGTTTCAGGTGTTTCGGTTTTTCTCAATTGGTTGCTGCTTTTTATTTGGGTTTTGGCTCAATTTTTGTGACATTTGCCTATGTTTTGTTTTAGTCTATTCTGCGAGGCCTTTGGTGTTGAGAAGGGCATGTGGCTGCCCCAAGTTGCAGGTCATGGATTTGGTTACAAAACCTCTTTGTTGGAGTTTCCATTCTTGTTAGGAGGTGTTGCTTGTTTTCTCTTGTCCTTGGGTGTGTGCTTTGTAGGAGTTTTGCTGTGGTGAGTCTTGGTTTTTTCTACTGGTTGGGGATTGAAGCTTTTGTTGGATTTCCTTAAGGGTGGTTGGAGTTTTGAGACTTTTTGGCTGCGGACCTCTATGTACAGACTGTGCAATTTGCTTTGTGCCCAGATAGCCTGCTTTTTTTACTACTGCCCTTTTTTGTCTAGTATTTCTTTGACTGACTACATGTTTTGTTAGAACTTTAATCCTTGTTTTTTTGTTGTTGTTGTTCTTGATTTGGTTTCTTAGGCTTGTCCAAAGACCATGACTTTGTAGGGTCCTTTGGTTGGGACTCATTCTTTTATTCTTATATATTACCATAACAAAAGCTTATATTACAAAATAGAACAAGTTCTTTTCTTGTATGTTGGGGTAAAATTTCTTTACAGCAAAAAAGCATAGAAATCAAAATGAAGCATAAACTACTCCTAAAAGACAATATCTTATCAAAACCCAAATGAACATCATAGACAAAACAAAACTAATCTACAATACTAGATAGGTCAATTGTAACACTTATTGATATTGAGCAATTGCTTCTCCAATTAACGCGGGGTCAACATCTAACTGTTTAGGAATGCAATTTTGTCCCTCCAACCTATGTTTTTTCATGTGCGGAACCTTATATTTGTTCAAACCTCCAACTTTCAAAATTGAAATCATAAATGACTGTAAAGTTAAAAACGTATGATTCAATTTTGTTGGCGAGTATTCATCAAATGACTTATGAATAGCCTCTATGAGCACATCTACAGAGTTGGGCGCCTGTTGGTATTGTAGTCCTTGTATTGCTTTTAAAAAAACCAAGTTTAGAACATTCATATCTGGAGAATTCGAAGGCTGATAGATCAAACGTATGTCGAAGCCATCTTTAGTAGCATTACTTTGAAAATACTCATCATCCAAACCAATAGGAGGTTTCGCATTGTCTTGTTGGATAAATATTGGACTTCTTGCATCAATTTTTGGCCACTTATCTCGGATAGCCGGCAAGATTTTCTCAACTATGTAAGATCGATAAATTTCTTTATTGATAGAATTGATTGTTTTAGTCTCCATGGTTCCTGTAGAACGATTTTTATTGCTTCTCCTTGCTGGTTCTTTATTTATGAAAGGAAATATCCCGATTTTTCCAGAAAATAATTCATTCCCTTATTCATCAAACCTTGGGCGTGTCACTGCAACCATAAACATGACTTTAGTAATAAAAGTCTTACTCTTATATGTGCGTAAAGGCTCGTCTTCGTCAGGAAGGAGGTAATCTTTCTCTGACTGTTTTGTCATGTAGAATCACTTCTCATCAACATGAATAATATTTTCCATGGTTACCAATCTCAAACAATTGGGGTTGTTGCCTTGTGCAATCATCGATAAACAAAAGTGTATTCTAGCTTTCATGTTTTCCACGTTTAATACAAGTTTTATAGCATTTGAATGACAACGTATGAAACCCTCTTTTAACCACCTAAACAACGTTGTCACTGAAAAATTTGTGGCAACAGATAAAGACCTCAATGTCGTCCTTCTTCACAATGGAATATGTCAAAATTGATTGATGTCAATTTGAAGACGCTTGCGCCCACAATTGAGTGCCTTTCAGCTAGACACATTAGTGTTAGAATCCAATACTTCATTTTCTTTTCCTCGTTGCCAAATGCGTTGGACTGTACGCATACTAATTGAAAATAATTGAGCCACCTCAGATGTAGTGTTTTTCTTCAATTGTCCATTGACACTTCGCTTCAACAGAAATTCAAAAATAGTTTGCCTTTGTTCATTTGTGAGGTTTTTCCAGCTCACATGTGTATTAACTTCCTCAACTATGTCACCAACTTCATTCGTAGCTTCTAATGTTGGAAGAACATTGAAATCAATTTCCCCAAGCACAATTCTACTATTACATTGTTCGGCCATGATAAGTGACGAATATAATCAAAGAGATGGAAGTCAGTAAAAAAGAGATGGCCATGGTGAGTGACAATTAGAATAAAAGAAATGAAAGTAAGTCAGTAGGAGAGAGAAAATGACAATATATACATATTAAATTATTTCAGTATTGCACACGTGTATGTAGCGGGAAAAACCAAAATTTTCCCACCTGCAACATCAGAGGAAGAAGTCAATAAGAGGAAAGATAAAATTGATTTATCAAAAAGTGTGCCGAGCCTTAAAACGTCAATTATAAAGAAACAAAGGAAGTAATAAATTCTAAATAAATTATACCGTCTACATTACAATGTCTCATTAATATTCTAAATAATACATAACATTACACATAATGTATTACATATGATACATTATACATATATATTATAATAAACTCTAAATAAATAACTACCATAATATAATAAGGGTAATTAGGTAATGGAATTGAAATAATGATTCAATGAGGGACCAAAAAAAAAAAAAATTATAATGATTTATTGATTTATTATAATCAATCAAAATATCAAATGATACATTATACATAAATAACATATATATTATGTATTTCAAATTATACATTATATACATAACATATTTATTATGTATTACAAATATTTATAATGATTTATTATATTTAATATAATTTTATTTATTACCTATTTGAATATAGTTTTATAAAATATTCACACAATTATAATTTATTCTTATATAATTAATGAATTAATTGATTAATTTTTAACTATTAAAATTAATATAAGATTAAATAGTTAAAATTATATATATATAATTCGGAGAAACTCCACCCCATTCGGGACAAGTCCCCACGAAGACGAGTATTATGCCCATTCCTAGTTTTCCCACGGGTATCCAAACCTATGGGGCATTTTGCCATCCCTAATTTGTGGAAGAGGTAGCTACCCATATACTCCATTAACCTTAATTATTTCAAGTCAACATTTACCAAAATCGGTTAATGTGAACACACATACTTGTTGTTGAATCATGAAACATGAATAAATGCAAGGTAGGGTAGATCAACAGTTTTTTGTCCCAGTACTGTCTACTTGGCATCTGCCAGTCAAATCACATATTCCACAAGACCTCAATTTTGGTTTCACAAGCAGCCGACAATTATAATTTTTCAATGCATTATCCAACACTTTCCTAGAATTGTATTCTTTCTTATTTAAGGAATTGAATATTTCCTGAATCGTTTGTTCGTAAAAATAAAATAAAATTACTTTTATGTACTGACCAAATGAACTTTATTAGCAATTATAAGAGAAGACAGTATCAGACAATTTGTTTTTTCCAACAATTGGGTGACGAAATTAAGTAGTGAGTATTGGAGGAAGTATCTCGGATTTAGAACCAAGAACTCGAGCTTCAGTGTCCGGGAAAAACTCTGTCCCTGGACGTTGTGTCACCTCTCCATTGCTTTTAACACAGATGGGATAACTAATCAAATGGCCTGGCAAGCAATGGTCTGATGCCTCGGAGGAGTAGATGTGCCAGTATTTTTCTGCAATTACGTTCACTTTTCGAATAGACTCCATGCTGGCTGGTTGGAGAAACGAATCATCAAGCATGCCTAAATGTTCATACCATAACGCCATTCGGAAGCCATGAATCTGACCCCTGGCTGGCTCTTTGGTGGACAGGTGATATGGTTGGTATGCTCCCATGGCAATCTCTGAATCCCTGGCACCATCCATTGATCTTTGATTGATGTTGGCGGATCCAATGATAATATATTCATCGTCAACTGCAAAATTGCAAGTAATGCCAAAATTTGGATTTTGATGTTAATTTGGATCAACTTAACGCCTGAGAAAAAAAATAAATGAGCAGAAAATATTTCTAGCACTACAGAGTTATTAATGTTGACACTTGACAGGTAGAAGAAAGTTGCACAAATGCAAAAATCCTGATAGTGGCGAAGCAAGTAATATTCCTCATTAGTATAACTGAAAGATAGAACGGGAAAGGTGATGTTATATGATTTGAAAGAGGTTTTGGCAAACTTTACTTCTACTTCGAAATTTTGAAAGAAGAATCTGTTAAATAACTTACCTATCATCATCTTGGCATGAACATAGATCATGAACCGCCTGGCTTCCTGAGCTCTACTGTAGTTTGAATTATGCTCAGGTGTGTCTGAAGGTGCATATTCCTCACTCTTCTTGCTCTCACGATTTGCCAGGCAAAAGAATGACAAATAGTCCTTCGGGTTCGCTTCCAAGTTCTTGGCTTGAAGGACCTGAGCTATATCAGTATACATCATCTCCATCGTCCTTTTCTGCCAATTCAGTATTGCTTGAACAGATGCACTCTCTGGGATACCCTCTGGCCACATTGGAATGACAATGTAGACAGTAAATCTCTCTCCTGATTCAATCTTGCTAACAATCTTTAGTGACAATTCTTTTGGTATAAGATGCAATGCACCGACCTCCTCAACCTTAATGTCATCTGAGTTCCAGCAAAAAGAGCTTCCAAGAAAATACTGATTTTCAATGTAGATGAAATCTTTTGCTCTACGAATGGCATTGATATATGCATCCTGAATGCTTCGGTCAATAATGCTATCCTTCCCACTGACCAGCCCTGCCCTTGCTGCATCCTCAGGAGTTTCTGGAAAGCCAAAAGCTGCTCCACCATCAATGGACCGAAGCAATTGAACATTCCATGTATCATGGTCTTGAGGAAACATTACAGGAGATGGAGGTATGAATATATCATCAAGTTCTTTTAGTTTAACGAGCAAGTCCTTCCCACCTTGCTTCCTCCACCTTTGTTCAAAATTGAACAATACATCCCAGGCAATGGGTCCTTCCAATCGGCTGTGGACATCATGCCAAGGCTCCCTTGGTCCTCCTTTAGCAATTGAGGCACCAGGGAAACAGGGTTGATGAAAATCATTGTGATGTAATGTGTCCAGTGTCCCGAAAATGGGATGAAAAGGAGTGTCATATCTCCCATCACAAAGATCAATGCCTCCAATAAAACTTACTATCCTTCTTCTATTTGATGCTCCACTGGGCATTTCACTATCCACAACTAGAGACTTCTGGTGATGAGTAAACATAGTAGAGATCTCCACGTTTTGAACAATGCTTCGCCCATTATCAGGATTACGTGGACACAGAACACAATGGACTCCAGTATTATGGAAGTAAGCTCCAGTGTCTTCATCATGCGTAGCCATCACCCCGTCATTCTTCAGTAACTTACCTGAAGTCCTGTCATCCCAAACTAGCATCAGAACTGTGACACCTTCATTGGCCTTCCTTATAAGCAGCTCGCCCAGAGACATTTCGCCTCCTGGTTTTTGTCGCCTCAAGTCCCTTATTAAGGTGATCTTAGCATATACAGACCAGCCTGTAATGTAAATCAAGTGCTTTGCATTAGTTATTGCATCGAAAATGTCTTCCCAGCATCTCTGTGGCTCATAAAACTTCCCTCCTGCAAGAGGGATATTTGGGATAAATTTATCCGGGACATGAGCATCTTGGTAAAGAGTAACTCTACAACTATTTCTCTGGGGAAAGAATGTGTAAGGAACTCCTGGAAATTTAGGACTTCGAATCCCTCTGGACCAGTTACTATGTCTAGTGACATCATAAAATTGTAATTTCACGTGGATCTTGGAACCGCCGTGTAGAGATTTATGATCATGATGCACGATATTAAGCCATCTATCCACTTCTTCTCCATCTAGCAGTTCTTCAACAGGCAAATAAGCTCTCCCAATAACTGTTGCTCCAATATGATTATTATGTTTGATAGAGAATCTGATATTAGAAGCCATGTGGGCGCAGTAAATGTGAAAAGATTCATTCCATTGCGGATCAGAGTGTTCATTTTCTAAAATTCTAGTCCTCCCAACTCTTGCTTTATCTATATCAATTGTTACATAGAGTTTTGAAAAACCTTTTCTGATTCCAAGAACCTCTTCAATGTTTTTCAGTGGCTGGAGGACAGACGATTATAATTTCAAATTAGACTTGAGATTAAGGAGAAATAATTAAAAATAAATGAATCAACTTTCACATAGGAAATATCTTCAGTTTTCAAGAAAGCATGAGAATTGGTTTGAATTTCAAAATTTTGAAATGCTACCCCAGGTGAGGGTGACTGACTCTAGATGTACTAAGTAAGATTACAACTTATCCTAGATAATCAAGTAGATTAGAATGGAAAAAATTGACAAAAAAGAAAAGCTTGAACAATTGTTGAGGCATTCTAGAAACGTACAGACAGAGAGAAAAGGGGTATTTCAAATAGATTGAAAGCAGATTTTCATCATACGACCAGTGACAGAAAAGCAGTTCCATAGATGAATTCTGAAAATAAATCAAGTTCAAACATCATGCCTGGCAAATCAGAAAGATGAAAATTAAATAAAGGCCACATTGAGCGTTCTTCTAAGTTATCCATCCATTGACACTACGAGAAATATGATGTCTTCCAATGCAAACAAAGCGCCCAGAAATCATTGAAATGGTCACAGTATCGATATGCAGAAATCATTGTTGAAGAAATTATGGCCTAATTTCAGTAATTCTTTAATGGAGGAAAAATGTACACAAGCACGGAGTCACCGAAGAAAAAATAAAAAAGAAATACAGACTTTGGCAGTGATAATTAAGGCTATTCTGAGTGAGCATACCTTGAAAACCTTTCCAGAGAGCTTGTCGATCTCACAGATTGTCACATGAAGCGTCCCGTGAAGCAAAAAACTTGCCATAAGTACTTCAAATATCACCAAATTTGAACTGAAATTTAAACAAGAGTGTTCAAATAAGCACACAGACAACAATTATCACCAAAGATCACTAATAAATCAGACAAAACAATAATGCTTATACATATAATACAATCGATCTTCCAGGGAAGGAAAGGAATATAACAAGTCTGAAGAGAAGCTTAAGCAATTCATGGAATGGAAGTTGTAATTTAAAATATTGACCAATGGTGTAGCAGGTAAACCGAAAGAAAGAAGCCAGTTGTCTCAGCTTAATTTTATTCAATTTGCTGATGTTGGCGCGAAAAAAGATGCAACCAGCTCTTTGTCGCTATTAAGGTTTTTTCTCTTTAACTGTCTTCTTTAAGGAGTACTATTCGGAGGCGGGAATAATCCCGTTTAATATATAGAGGAGGAGCAAGTATAAATAAGCAGATGGATCTTGGTAGCTGACGTCCAGGATCCACAAAAAACTACTGTTGGAAGAGAATGCAGAAGAGCTCTTAATTTTACACATAATTAAGGCTAAGAGAGATCTAATTTTGAAGAATTTGATTGATGAATGGCTGTGGATATATCACGCAATAAGCTTTGATTTTCACGTTTATTATTTATTGACCATTTTTTCTTCAATATGAGTCTGTCTTTGTTAACATCACTAGATTTGAAGCAATTTACGTCATTGACTTCTGAAAGATTATTAAGCATATAGTATTACATCAAGTTTAGGAATTAGATCATATTGTAAAAGGTTTCATGCTTAATCTCTACACAATACGGAAGCTACCGTTCCTCAACTCCAAACAACTGGTCAATTGGTTCCCCAGCCATAGAGGAAGTAGCAAGTACAAATATATATACAGCTTGCAAATGGACTTTTTTAATCCAAAAGATGCAGCAGGTTGCCTTATTGATCCCATGCCAACTAATCACTAAATCACACAAAGTACTGCGTCATTCATTTCGGGCATGCGGTGATTAGACATAGGATTAGTCATGGAAAATCCTGTCACCATCACTTGATTGTAATTTATTATAACTTAATCCTGCAAGGTGCGGAAAAGGGGCATGTCTATCAAGCATCAGTCAGTGATGGACCTCTGATTAAGAATAAGTGATTACTGATAATTGAGTTGAATCCTGATTCCAGGCCAGAAAAGAAGGAAAATGAATGTTCAGTACTCATTTCTGATAATGATGATATTTTCCTTTCAAAAATAAGATTAAAACTTTTTTTTTTTTGGTTAGAATGTACGAACTCAAGCTATAGGTTACTGATTACAAACCATGTTAAAATTAAGAGAGGAGTTGGTATACACAAGGCGCATTTAATGGAAGAATTTTACAGAGACAAGCGATAGGAAGACGTATCAGGACTCAGATCCCTGGCTACCTGAAGAAGGTATTCTATGTTGATTTCAGGATAGTGTTGTAAAAGCTTTAAGTTAGCTGCAAAATCACCACTTAAAAGTCTGCTTCGTATGCACAACAGCATTGCACAGCAGACCCGTAGCAGCATATCCTGCATAAAGTGGAGCTTGCTTTCAATAAATCAGTTAATTCAGATTGTTGTTATTTTATCTATAAAAAGAAATTGAGATAGTCAAACAAAACTACACCAAGAGAATCATGTTTGGAGAGAGAGACCTGGACACCAAAAGGATTACTCAAAAAAGAATCCCAAATTCTTAAGATGGACTGGAAATTGAATTCTTGAGTAAGTAGCAATGTGATCCACCTGAAAGCATAGAATTGCGGCTTAACCTGCTCATCATAATTCAAGGTATAAGTTTCTAAGAAATACAAGAAAAACAAGTTTATGAGAAGATAGAGACTTATTGAAAAATATTGTGCAGCCAGAAACCATAAAAAGAGGGGTCAAGACATTTAGCATCTGATCAATATGTTGAGACAGTATGTATTAAACATCCAAAAAGGCATACTCTATAGTCCCATTAAATTCAATTTACCTTGTTTGTGACTTCAAGATGGTGCCACAATTCCTCATTATTAGCTTTTAGTAACTCTGACAACCGGGAAAGAGTTGAAAGGATACCAACAGCACTGTTATCCAATTGTTGACAAAAGTGATCCACTGAGTCACTCAAGAGTCGAACAAAACAACAGAAACTATCTGCTTCTGCATTTACCTGTATGATGGAACAAAATGAATAGAGTTTAGAACACTCATGGTATAAAACATTCCATATAGGTTTAAATTCAATTCAATTACAACTCAAACATTATTCTTCAAAATTAACATGACAATTGTACCCCAAGATATTATACAGAGGATCACAAACCACTGAGCCTTAGAGATTTAAGAATATTGTATAATTCTTACAGCATTCTGTTCGTCAGGGTCAGTACTGAAAACATAGTATAATGGTGCCAAGACTTCATTCATGCCTTGAACATAGCGAATAGCAGGATTTAGTTTTGAAAATAGGAGAAGAATATTCCTCATTGCTTCCTGCAGATAAAAATGCATCACATCATTCACTTTGAAAGAACTTTTATTATTTACTTTTGCAATGAGAAGTGTCGGTGAGATTTCTTCTGTTGGCTACATGTTGAGACAAGCTTGTAGCACCATGAATAGAAATAAGAAGTTGCTTTTGCAGTCTGTATTGAAAAAAAGCATGCTGTTAATGCAAAACGTCAGGGGGTAGAGGGGAATATACCCTAGTTTTCCTACTGAATGATGTTTCCCCTGAGAAGAATTTCATATCAGGATGTGTACGCTGTAAATCACGGTCAATCTGTTCTGATATCTCTGTATGCTAGAAACATGTGTTTATTTCGATAAACATCAGCTCAGGTTTGCCAAGAGAAGTTTAAGACACATCTTGAAATGGAATAAAGACATACCTCAAAGTATTGATTCCAAACACTAGCCTTACCAAGACTCAGAGGATGATCCTCTTGAGAAATTTCATGTCGCCTAAGTAGTCCATCACCATCATTGTCAGCACTCTGTTCATTGGACTTTAGTGATTCATCTTTAATCCTTGTAAATTGTGACTGTCTAGATTCAAGATTTTGATTAGTGATGGTAACCACTTAGGCACTAACCAAAAGTAATGCACCTCATCTAATGAGTAAGAAATACTTGCACTACTAAATTAAGGAATCTATTCACTAGATTAAGAGCAAGGTGACTAGCATCTTACAGGACTCAACAGAAGTTCCTGTTTTAGCTTGGAATATTTTTGTCGATTCTCACTCAGCTCCTTTTCCCATAAGTCACGAGAAGGAGGTAAGTAACCCAAGAGCAGCTGCTAGCATAAAGGGTGAAAGAAAAATAAATAAAGAAGTTAAAACAGCAGCTAACAGTTAAATTGTCATGTAGATGATAGGCAATAATCCACTACTGATAATTCTTTTTGACTGCATTTTTTTTCTGCCAAAGCATTTACATTGTAGCATCATGCAAATTTCAAATTGCAAAACTATTTACATAAGCTGAATTAATCGAAACTAAATAAAATAAAAGCATGATACTAACAATAAAAATAAATAAATAAAACCTTACATACCTTCCAAACTGTTGCACGCAAACCTCCTCCTTCAGGAAGTCCTGTGTCAGCAATTCTCTGCAACTTCTCCAAATTTATCTCCATTTGAGATAACTGATCATAAAATATAAACAAAAATATATATTATTTGCATATCCAAACCAAAAAAAATATTTCTCTGGTAAACATAACAATGCACATATAATTGAAATAAACCCTAGCTACTACTTATTTTTTTAATTGAATAAATTATATTAACAATTTCTCACCTCATACTCAAGGTCAGACCTTTTGTCATCCGCCGCAATAACTTCCTTAACCGACACCAGACCCGTCCCTTCCTTTTCAGGTCTCTGCCGGATCCCTGACAGACGTTGTTCTTCTATCTTCTCCACATAATCATCCTCACTTGCCTCGCCGGACCCGGAGGCGTTTGGCAGTAAAATCTCGAGCTCTTTACCCACCTCGGTTTCCGAAGCTGAATCTTCGTTTTCTTCTTCTTTATCGTTGAATCCTGAAACTAAGCTCCCGAGCCGATCGGGAAACACTCGCCGCGCTTTATCGGGGAGTTTCAGTTTGTCTTTGAGCATTGTGGAATAATGAACGCGTGGGGACTGAATCAAAGGAGGCAACTCGGGCGATTTGAGTAGATAAGTTTTGTGTAATGGTTCCATGGATGGTCATGAAAAGATTAAAACAAAAAAAGAAGTTATCGTCCATACTTTCTCGTAAGTAGAAGAAGACTGGTAGTTAAAACGGTTGAATGGTAGGTGGATCCAGATCCTTGTTTCAGATCATAAGTGCTTAAAGGTCGTTTGATAATTAAAAATCTGCTTTTGAAACGGTTTAAATTCGAGAAGAGGGCCTGATACTTTTTAAGTGGGTAACGCAACGACACTGGCCCATTAAAATTATCATGACTAATCATTGGGCTAAAGATATTTAACAACATTATTGGACTCTGGTTATTCAAGCCCAAATATATCTCTTTCTTAGCCTCAATTTTTTATTTTTCATTTTAAAGAATATAACACCATTTGTTCTCGGAAAATTGTATATTTTCTGATCAAGTTAAAAAATGATCATTTTTTAAGTTTATTTACGGAAAAAAAAAAAAGTACAAAGTGTGATTTAATTTAAATTAAACGTACAATAACCAAAAAAATAAAAAAATAAAAATGTGTAATTAAATAAACCCTCATTAGTTTCACAAATTACTTTGGTTTTGGAAATGGGACTCTAGTTTCCATAAGAATCCTGGAAATTTTCTTTGAAGAAATAAAGAGAGAGAAAATAAAAAAGTTTCCGTAATTGGATTGAGGAACAATACATTTACGTCTATACGAAAATATCTTATAATTTATGGATTAATTTAGAAGATAACTTCTTATTTTTTTTCATTAGAATTCAAATTAAACTACTGCATAATGAGGAATTGATGAAAAATCTGTCATATGATGGAGAAAGAGTTTTTGTTTAATAAACCTGTTAATATTTGTCGTTGATTAAGGACGCAAAAACTGTGACATGATAATTAAATTCACAAAATATTGTCAATTTCACGATCAGTGTCAGGTGACGAGGCAATTTGTTTAAAAAATTTGTTGGCTTTAAGAATGTTACTCTTGGATCGATCACTTGTCATCTTATAAATCCTTTTCTTCACTTGTCACTTCATAGGGCGGCTATTTAATACTCATCATAAATTCCAATATCATAATCTAAACTAACAAAATGTACGACCAAATTGACATCAATACATATATAATTTACTTAAATTATTGAAAACATTATGTTTATATAGGAAATTAACCGTGAATTACAACGGTTATAACTTATTGATGTTGATGAGTAATATTTTTATCTTTGAGCAACGCCAATTTCTGCCCAAAACAAGCATTAAACCACTGTCAGCAATTACTGGATGCACATGTCTAGCTAGCCCTGATCAATAGATGAGGAGGTAACAAAGAGAGATGAGGATTAATACAATATTGGGTTAATCTGGTTATTCCCTTCTTCTTGGCTTATCTATTGTTTCCAAGGGACCACAGTCAGACTCCAACACTTACAGTATATTAAACACCATTTAAATAATCCGCAAGTGGATGGAAATGGCTTCTGTTTTCCACTTCTTTCGTATAATTTTCAGTCTCCTCTTAGCTGGAGATGTGTTGGTTGGAAATTTAACCACAAAGTCTCTGTCTTGCAGGTGTCTTACTAGGTTCTGGTTCGTTAGTTTGTGTATTTTGATGCCTTTGTGTGTAAACATCATTGTCATATGCATGTGAGTTTGCTCTCTACACTTTTCTCGTATTCAATTCCAAACCTTTACGTGGTTGATCATACTACCATAATTTTTTAAGTAGTTGTAGATCATCTAAAGTCAATCGTGATCGTCATGATGAAGTAAAATTAATGTACTTTGTTGTAACTTGAATCATCTCTTCTACAGTCTTTTAACATAATGTTCATATCAAGATTGACTGGCTTCTTTGCTTTTTCAACATGCTAGCAATCTGATGAGACATATAGACATAGGAGGTGGCAATTAACTAAGAAAGTAAGTAGAATGAATAAGAAATATGTTTCAGAAACAGTAAATTCAATTTCCCAAGCCAATTTATATAATGCTTTCGTCTTCTCCATCGTACCTCAGACATTGATCAGTGATTTAATTTTACCTACAGTTAATGCAATTATGATATTGCACGTCTGGTTTGATGTTGAAATATTACGTAAGAATATCTGCAAGTATATCATAATTAATTAATTCTTTCAAGGCGTACGTTGTACAAATTTACTGCGTACATTCATCGCCCTGGGATCATTTTTATTCCGGAAGAGACTGCTGTTCTATCGAGATCAAAATCAATCGTAAAAAAGTAACAAGCCATTGAGATCAAAAACCATGAGATATGAATAATGATGAGAGTGACATTAATTAGAGGATCTCTGCAAAACTATGGTAATACATGATAACTATCCAATATATTAATTTACTAAAAGTAGATGTTGATGTATCAGAGTAAACATCAAATGATGAAGTGAATTCAGAAATGGTAAGATTTGATGGCAGCAGTGAAAGTGACGATGTCAAAAGTTGGATATGTCCCAGAGGTTGTATTAAAGAAAGCGTTGATAAATCACGTGGATCTTTCCAGGTCCAGCAGTATAGTAGTGTGGTTGATATATATATACGATGGAGTTGGTGAATCAGTATGTATGTATCTATGTATGTGATAGTTGCGTTTCATGCAATCATACATGCAAGGGTTTTTTTCAGTTTTTGCGCTAGCTCCAAGTGGTTTGGAATTTGATACCTTTTATATATATATTATATATTGATTGGAGTTTCACCATCTAATAATTGCCTTCCTCTGATATTGGTTCTGCATGTCCCCCATCTTTATTATTGCATTTATCAAATACTTAATCCGTCCATTATTTTTTGAAAAATGCTACGAAACCGACGCTTTGCACTGAATTGAATCAGATGAGCCACATATCATGTTAACAAATATTCTGCGAATGAACAAATTGAATGTAAAATTTTTTAAACTAAACAATGGATAGACATCCATCTAAGAATGTAAAATTTTTTGAACGGGTCATCCATAATAAATAGACACATGTCCATATAATATGAAAGAGAGTCTATTAAATATGGATGGACGTCCATAAATGTTGGATGACCGTTTATTTATGAAAGACTCTAGTGTAGTCGCGTCTGACTAGTTGCCATGTTTTTCGGTACAAAAATTCTTTGTAAAATTTTGGTGTCTGTAACATTACTCTTATTTTCTAAGTTAATCTAATTAAAAGAGTTGTTGGTTACATAAAATTTACCACATGGTGTAAATTACATTTAATAAATATAATCATCAACAAAAGATTTAATGTTTCACGGACATTTATATTTCGATAAATCAAAACTCATTTCCAAGACTAGTTACTTTACAATTGATCCATGAAAATCAAGACCCTATATAATCAGCCATATGAAGAAGACGAGCTACAGTGAATTGCAGGTTGAAATGTAACCCTTCGGTTCTGGCAAGTGGCGACAGCTCTTCAAACCCAAGTGTTTTTATTTTTTTTTATTCTGCTAGTTGGTTGTTTAAATCAAAAGATCAAGCAGAAAGATCAGAGTACGGATATTAAATGATATAAAAAAGACGTCTAAAGTTCATATGACCACGAACAAATTAAGATCTTGACAATTTGATCGCTATTTGGCCTGAAACAAAGTTGCTTTATTATGACGAATCAGTTTGTGTGTGACTGAGTCCAAACTCCAAAAGCTAATTAATTTGTTGATTTTGATGTATTTGTTGAGTCTAAAAAACAACTTAGAGGAGGGGGAGTTCAACCTCATATATATATACTATAACAATATACTAAATTAACTATATACATTATAATAGTCTATTAAATTGATAATGTGGGACAAATAAAATTTTTAACACTTTTCAATAAGTTGATACATGATCTGTCTCATATTATTTATATAAAGAAGTTACTTAAGCCTGCAGGCTTGCAACTTAATGGTTGTACTCACTAGGTTTTGAAAAAATTAAGCCCCAGGTTAGTACTTGGAATGGATGTCATATTTTCTCTGGGTGGGAACTCCACCTTTTATTATTATTACTATTATTACTTGAAGAAAGCAATTACTCTAATATTTAAAGAATTAAAGTTTCCGTTTGGTACATTGGTCAAAAATATTTATGTTCTGTATTTATCTTGATTAATTTAAAAAGTGGGTTTGGCCTTGTTTTAAACAAAAGGATATAAAAATTGCAAAGCCAAACATAGGAAAACATGATTTAAAATTACACAAAACTCTCACATTCTTCTGTAGAATACTGGGACATGTAGTGTTTTTAATTCACATTAAATTATTTTTGAGATATGCTGTGTACTAGAAGCACTCTTAGATCTTGATGGCTAGTAAAAAGACTCTGTCATCTATTGATGTATACTTTGTTTGATATTTCTTTTACACGAACACCGTGTCTTATTCAAAACTCAACTAATAAACTCATAACATTATTATATATGTATTTCCTCTTTTAAGTTTTTTAATACAAAGTAAATTTTCGTTGGGTAAAAGAAAGCCCTGCAATCATATTTGATCATATAATATAGAAATGGTCATTCTTGGTTTGTTGATACCATTGCCTTGACCATTCTCCGGATGATTTTGTTTAATAAAGAAATATCTTCCTATCAGCTCAAGGCATTGTTTAGGATTATATCACTTTCGGTTTTCGTAAATAGAGAGTAATAAAAGGATGCACATATATCGCTTTTTTCTACTATAATGTTCACATGGAAGATGGCATAGCAAGTTAAGGGAAGCATAAAAGACACGGTTGCAATTGTATGAAAGAGAAGCCCCATTCATTAATTGGGTAGGTTTGGGTGTTTTTAAGGAAGGTGTAGGTGATTTCGTTTATTACAAGGCTCACTATGTACGACTTACTTCGCCGACAGAACCCCTTCAATTAACTCCTTCACACATCATCTCTCTATATCTTCATCATCTCTGAGCCATTCTGTACTTCATTCATCATCTGCATATCTTTCTGAGCCCTCTTGTATTCGTACTTTGTTTTCTCTCTCTCTCTCTCTTCAAAATGGTGCAATCAAAGAAGTTTAGAGGTGTCAGGCAGCGTCACTGGGGTTCCTGGGTTTCTGAGATTCGCCACCCACTATTGTAAGCTCCATCAACTGCATCTACATTGCTCTATAAACTTATAAATTATTCTTGTTCGTTCAAAGCATGTTATCCTTTTAGTTCAATTTTTTTAGTTTTTGTTTGTTGTTGCACTCGTATTTTACAGGAAAAGAAGGGTGTGGCTGGGCACATTCGAAACAGCCGAAGAAGCTGCTAGAGCTTACGATCAAGCTGCAATCTTAATGAGTGGACGAAATGCGAAAACGAATTTCCCAATAACACAAACTCCAACCGGAGACCCTAAACCTAGTCAAAGTTCGACCTCGGCACCTCCAAATGATTTATCAGAACTTCTGCACGCCAAGCTTCGGAAATGTAGCAAGGCACCATCACCTTCTATGACTTGTTTGAGGCTTGACACAGAGAACTCTCACATTGGAGTATGGCAAAAGAGGGCAGGTCAACGCTCTGACTCGAATTGGGTCATGACTGTCCAGCTTGGGAAGAATAATGCAGATGATGTTTCAGGAAACGTATTGCCTTTGGGCGCTCAGTCCGAAGAGATAACAGGGCCCGAACTCAAGGCAGAGATGGATGAAGAGGAAAGAATCGCACTGCAAATGATAGAGGAGCTTCTTAATCGGAATTGTCCTAGCCCTTCATTTGGGGTGGAGGACGGTGGAATTTATATCTAGTACTTTCATGGTGTGATGAGAAAATAAAGTACTGTATAGGGCTGCATGTGACTTTCTATATTTTAATACGTTTGTATTTAGTATTTAAGTATACGGTATGTATACAGTGAGCGAAAGAAAATGATTTGGGGGTATATGTGTTGGGATAAATATTATATATAGAAATAAGAATATCAGTACGCAAGTATGTAACATAGGGTTAGATAACATAATATTGGCGGTGTGACACAAAAATAATGGAAATTGTGAATAACTGTTTCTATGCATAAATAAATACGCGAGTTGTTTGTATTATACAGTTTTAATTTCTTTGGGTGCTTCGTGAGTATTCAATTATTCTGAGTTGCAAATTAGCTAGCTAATTGATCCACTCAAGGGTTGCTTTTTAGTAATTTTAATGGATCTCCAATTAGTATTAGTTAGCGCATTCACAATGGACATTTTCGTTTCTTCTATGTTTCTTTCGTGGCTATCAGCAGATCGTGGAAGAAGATGATTTGTGAAGTTCTGGTTCCAGGTTTTTTTTTTTTTTTTTTTTTTTTAATAAAACTTTGCAATTCCAGTATTCCCAGCCCGTGCGTACTATTAGATCAAATTTGTATATGAGAGTCAATTATTCTCTTTTTATACACCTTAACTGGAAGGTATTATAAATCAATTAACGTTCATAGAAATAAGTTAATAGAGTTTGTGAGAGTTTGCTTTTTAACTCCTCATAAGTCAACATTTTTAAGTTAATCTTGATGCATAATGATACTTTATTTGTGAGTTAATCCAATATTCTTATTAAGTTTAATGGAAAGAAGTTAATTAGGGGCATGCAATTATAATATTAACTATGTTATGTATTATGGAAAGAGTTAGCTAGAGGTAGATGGAAGTAAGAAAATTATGTAGACAAGAGAGGCAGGCAATTAATTGGTAGTGGTTCTTGTTTGAGGCGGGCAGTCCTGTCTTCTTCAATAGAAAGACTGATAATGTGAAAGAATTGATTAATGGTATATAGGGTTTGTGATGGCCGATGGGAAAACCTTGTAATAGTCTACAATGAGGTTGCCAATCATTCTCAGGTAGATACCGTAATTTGACAATTATACCGACTAAAGCAGCTATCGTCCATCTCTCAGTTTTAATTTAACATCACAGACTTGACTACGCACATTGTATTATTATTAATTAATTCAATGGACGCTAAAGTCCCATATACTTACCACTGCCTTTTTTATTATCAGCCTAACTATTGAACGAAATGGAAGCAACCACGAAACCAATATAACAATAAAATAAATTATAGATAATAAGTAAAGAGAAAATAATACGCGCGATTTATCTTAATTTACCCAATATAAGTTATGTCTAACTGAGTCAATATTATTGCAATATTTCATCATCTCTCTCGTTTACAATAAATGAATTATCTTATAATTGTTATCACACTTAGAACAAGAGAAAAATTTATTTATATACTTGCAAGGTTTAAAGTGACAAAACCTAGTTTTATAAGGATTTATATTCCTAAGCTTAAACCCAATAAAGAATTAATGACTTAAAGAAATCCTACAGTGGTTATACATGGAAAAGATCCAAACTACCTACGAACCTGGGGGCGCTGTCCCATGACCCTCGCCCACTAATCAGGCAGCAACACCCCTGAATGCATCTGTATAACCTATTAATGCTGAAGTAGTCAACAACTCCAACAACTATTATATCATAGTTTATTATTTTAAAACATTATAAGTTTATGTATGTTGTCGTGAGGCTTTAAGACAATTTTCTATCGGGTAATGTTATTTGTACAAACTCTTATATAAAGAGAGTATATACAAACTGACGTGATATATCACAAAGCATGTCATATGATATTGAGACCCACATAACTTAATATCACATTAATGTTATGTGGCCTCATGTTACGTGACACTCACATAATATGTCACGATTACTTTGTAGTTTGTACAAATTCTCTTTGTATAAATGGTCTGTACAAATAATTTTATCCTTTTTCTAAATGAGTCCATATTATGCACACCTCAGTATTAATTACAATAATTTATTCTCAACCAATACTTTATCAAAAGAAGAACGTGTTATAGGGTTAAAATACCAAACACAAAGGAGATAACGTGGCTCATTATTCTTCATATAATATACATTTGAGATCATTATGTCACACTTTAAGATAGACACCTTCCTCATAATACAAATATAAATGGCCTTGACCCTAATTTTAATCTTGAGGAACCCACTTCAAATTTAGCGCGTGAAATTCTTAAAATTGAAATTTAGTGATTGGATGATAAATTGTTAGCTAGGGTTGAAGCTTTCAAGCTTCCAACTGCCTTAACTGTAGCATTAAATTCCTCTTTGTAAAGTCACAAAGAGAAAGGAAGAGCGCCACATGTTAGTTGAGGTTATGGGATTAGCAAATGTCTAGCTAGCATGCATGAATATGAATAGTTCCTTTACCTTTATAATTAATTATCCGATTAATTAAAAGTTATTGGTAATAATGGGGTTTAATTACTTAATGCATTAATTTCAGCGTGCATTAGAATTGGAGAAGACTTTGGGATCAATTGAAAAGACTAAATATGAGAGATTTTAGTCAGAACAGTAGTTGGTTAATCATAAATTTAGCCATTGGGATCCACCCATGTCAACATCTTATACCGCTATCTTACCAAACATTTCTAATCATTTTTTTCTCAAATTAATGCAACTAAGATTTTTTTTTTTTTTTTGGATTAATTAATACATTTAGCTGTAAAATTAATGGATTCCGTTATAATGTATAAATACTTTTAAATGTAACTCAAACTTAATTACTCCTTGATAAATTTTCTTCTCAAAGAGATTTTGTACGAACCAAGCGTACGTGTGTTTGATTATTTGCCAAAAATAAGATAAATAAAAAAGAAGAAACAGGTGAATAATATTTGAATATTATAAGAAATTAAATATTCTCCCAGTAATTAGGACAGTACTATTTACAAGTGGCGAGGCATGGTCCAAAGGCAAAGCATGTGATAATGTCCACATAGGCCACAATTTCAGCTATAAATTACTTTAGATTTTGGACCACATTGTGGTTAATTTATGGCATTTATATTAAATTTATTATTATTGTCGTTGTTATTTATTTTAGGCCATTTGAATGATTTGATTGGAGTTAGAGGACCACGGTTGTCATTAACCTTAATTAACATTCTAAACCCAAAGATTATTTCCCTTAGGGGCAGGGGCATTACATAAAATAAATTAATTAGCTGTACAAGTTAGGTCACCTTTTACATCACTTATCCTTAGATCATTACTGATGAAATGCAGTCCAGTCATCCAAACGGACCCAATAAAAAGCGATCCTAGTAGCCACTGTCCAAGCCCAACTTTCGGAGATCGGGCTCGCTCTTTGTTGGGTCGTTAAAGATCTGATGGGCTGGGCAGTAGAATATGAAATTGAAAATATGTCAAGATTTGGCAATCCTATTAAAATGGACTGGACTGTGGTGCAAATATCTTTGACGATTGCCACAAACTTAAGTAATGGTGACATCATATGTGTTGGGCAGATTCTTTTTATATTTTAAAGTTTCCAGATGTTATTTATTGTTGTGGACAAGAGTTTCTATGGTTGTATACCTGTGTATTAATTTATCTTTACATTTTTATTATGCTATATTAAATTAATAATAATATATAAGACTCCGGCGTCCCAAATTAGGGTGTGGATTTGTAGTGTGATCATTATATTATTTATTTGTAAGGTTTATAATTTTTGAGGTGTTCAAGGGTGAATGAAGCAATTAAGCGAAGAAACAAGGTGGAAGCTATGGTATGGGAATCCAATTAAATTAATGTTATGATGAAAACAAAATTTAATAATTTTGAAAATACAAGTATTAATTAAGTAAACTCACATGGAAAGAAAGGCACCCCAAACAGGATATGCCAATGCTTTCTTCTTCTTTTTTCTTTTTTTTTTTCATTCACTTGCCCACCCTTCCCTTAAGAATATACAAACACTGATTTAAAAAATAAAATTATAAAATTAACCTCAGTTGTCCGGATAATTGGATCCCAATGGTTTCAACTCTCAACTTTCTTCTCTTGAAACTCATCTATCCTGAATATCCTTTCAAGACCCATTGTTATTTTTCAGTGAACTTTAAAATTTCCAAATTATATATATATAAAGCTGAATACCCATGCGGGTTGTTCGGTATGTAGCACGTTTTGGAACTCATAGAATTGTTTCATTTGTCAATTTGTGGATTTCGTGTGGTTGAATTTTATTGGTGATGTTGTAGAGAGATATTAATTGTTGAATTGGTATTCAAAATCCAAAGGTAAAAGCATACATATTTGAGTGACACGTAGGGCACTTTTTTCTTTTTTTTTCTTTTTAGCTCTAAAATTGGTTTATTTTTTATCTCTAGAATTGCTCTCTCTTGCCACGTCAGATGTGTGGTTTAATCAGGGGCGGATCCAACCCCTTTGAGGGTAAGCCCATATCATATTAAAAGTTTAAAACTCTCTCCACTCTTCTTCCGACTCCACCTGCTTTTTATGATTTTATCCCCAAAATTCTTTACTTTCTCATTCTCTCCTTCTCTTCGTCATACTATTCAATCTTAAAACTTTTAAAGACCGAAATTATTGAAGCTTTCACTACTCAAGATGTCACAATTAGCTTTATTTTCTATTTTATCAGTTTTATATGTGTATTACTCATTTCAATTTAATTTATTTTAGGGTTGAATCATGCTCTTTTTTTTTATTATTATTATTGAGGTTTTTTATTCTAATTTAAGGGGAAAAAACATGGATCTTGTGAGTTTATTTTGTGTTTTGTGTTTAAGAATGAACTTGCTTTCCCAAATTAAAACCTTAAGTATATTTTAAAAGACGTTATTCTTCACCCTTTACCCACTACTTTCCTACATTTCAAACGTCACCGTTCTGCTACTCAAAATAAATAAAGAAATTTGAGTTACTAGTTATGTTTATATCAAAAAAAATCTTTTTTTTTTTTATTAATTCATATTAAAAGTCAATGCAATGTTGACTTGATTTAAGTTTTGGTTGACTTTAGCTTAGGTTAGGTCTAGTTAAAGTCATAAAAAATTATATTATAATCTTTGAAAGCCAAAAATTAAAAAAAAAATTAAAAAATTAAATGAAGGTTTTGCTCAAGGTTTACTTAACACATTTAGTCAAAATTTTGCTTCCCATGAATTTATTTAAGTAGAAAAGCATTGCGTTATTACATTCTTTTCTCTCAAGTTCTTGATATTGTATTATTTTCTTTGCTTAAGGTTTGGTGATTTTTTGAAGTTTTTACTAGTTGTTTAGCAAATAATGACGGAGCCGTGGAGGCCCCTTGGGACAAAAATCCTGGATCTGCCACTGGGTTTAATGAGATATTTTTAACTCTAAGATTCATGAATACCCATGCTAGTTGTTTGCCATGAATACCCATGCCGGTTGTTCGCCATGTGGCACATTTTGGAAGATCTAGAATTGCTCAATTTTGACACATTGGATTGACAAGCCATTTAAATTGCTCTATCTTGACACGTTGGATTGATATTTATTGATGCATCTATAATTATTAATTAATTAAAAAAATGGGATTTGTATTAATATTTAATAATAATAATAATAATACAGGTGCATTGCATTGACATTCCAAAGATGTGCATTAATAACAAGTATACAGGTGCATTGCATTGGCATTTCAAAGATGTGCATTAATAACAAGTATATAGGTGTATTGGATTGCTATTACTAATTGTGGTTTAATGACATTTGTCTAGGATTGCTATCTATAATTATGTAGGTGCATTGTATTGACATTGGAAAACTTTCTTCGTATTGAAATCGTATTTAATTGCGTTGGTATTCGGAAGGTCTAAATAAGAGGTTATAAAAATGGCTCATTTTCAGTTGTGTGTCATTGCAATTTGTGCGTTGGTATTCGGAAGGTCTAAATAAAGGGATATAAAAGGGGCTCATGTTCAATTGTGTATCATCGCAATTTGTTAGTTGGCGTCAATGATACGTCTGGTCTTTTGTTAATTGTTTATATGTTATTTTAGTTTGTGAAAATAATATGTATGTTCTTCACATGCATCTTGATCGATGGTTTTTTATTTATGTATGTTTTGGTTGTTGATTATAGGTTGGAGATTTATGAATTGGCATGGAATAAATGTAGGATGTCGGATTGATACTGTCAGATGAGTTGTTATTTTGATTTGTTCTTCTGAATTGAAAGTATATGTTCTAAGTATTTTAACGCGAAACTGTAAGTATGTCTCCCAATTATTTTAACGTTTTTGTTAGATTGAATGATTATTTTTGTTCGGCCAATTTATTTGAATGATTGATTGTGTTATTCCTTCCGAATGGTAAGCGTGTTCCTTGATATTTTTAACATGAATATTAATTAACTTTTGTTGTTTCCGTTTTTTAGGTACTAGTTTTTATATGGATGGATAATTGTTACTTAACAATGTTAACATGAAGATCGATTATATTTTGTTATGTTTGTTTTCAGGGAAATGAGGATTTGTGTTTATATTGATTCGGTGCGTCTCTTCTGCCGACCGATCGGTATAAAATGTGAATTCATTGATTTTGTTGATTTCATTCGTACCAAGTTGTGTTTATTAAGTCTTCGGTAAGTTCATTGATTTGGTATGTTTGTGGTTGCAATCGATTAGCGTGAATTATATGCGCACTGATGTTTGCTGATTTTATTTTTCAGCTTACAATTCAGGCCTAACAATGAGTATTTGTTGTTGGTATGTTCATGTGACAAGCAATCAGTTTTTCCTGTATTGTTGACGCTGAGTAACATTAAATGTTCATGGTCTGTACTTTGTCTAAAGATTAAGCATTGTTTTTTTTACCATGTTATCTATTTGTTCCAGTCGATATGTAACCATTTGTTTTGGGACTAAGCTCATTTGTGGATTGGTTTATGTTAACAAGACTTGTGTGAGTGTTGTTTTTGCTAACTCTGTTCTTAGGTTACACAATCGATCCTCAACTATAATCGAATTGTGATGCTCGGTGCACTGTTGTCACGGGGTGGCAAAATCCGATAGTAGTTGAGGTTCGATTTTTTGATTTATGAATGGAATGTTATCAACCGCAGCAGACTTTGAAGAATCATAATTATGAGCAATGGTTAGGCAACGGATTCCACACTATTTATTAGACAATTTTTTAAAGATGCCAAACTACAATATCAATAAAAAATTAAGTGGCTTAACGTCTCTCTAAGTTGGTATTAGGCAAGCTGCCTAATACTTGTATAAAAATAGATGGAATTGTTTATCTTTATAATATATCAAGCTATCCAAATTTTTGTGTTCCTTAGACCATGGATAAGTATTCAAATTTATGGTTTAACAATGTTCATAGAAAAGTTATAGTAAATCTGCACGTAAAAAAAAAAGGTATAACTAGCTAACTTATATATATATATATATATATATATAAAGTACGTACATGCAACTGCTGCTAAACATGATCCATTGATTCTAATTTTAAATATAATCTTTAGCACATAACGGGGTACTGCAACCTACTTGAGTGTGTGTGGGTATAATATTCCATCTCAAACTTTTCATTTTTATATACAATTGATTATCAAATCAAATCAAGAAATAAACTGGTGCATCTTTGTTAGGGCCAAAAATCGTTCTTGACCCAAATAGAAAAACAGGACCACCAGTGAGGAAGAGATCGGGCCCAATCCCAAAGAGGCCCAAGCCAGATTAGTCCCAGTTGATACGCGAGATACGGCCTGCCCAAACCATCTGGGCACGGGCTTCCCAGTTCCAGTTCACTTCCTGGGCCTATAGGCGAGTCTAGAGCCCACGGCCCCCACTAATCAATTTCCTGTTCCTGATCAATCTCCTATTCGAAGTCACTTTCTTATTCCTGATCACTTTCCTACTCAAAGTGGCTTTCCTGTTCAGATCACCTTCCTATTCAGACGTTGGTAAGATAGCTCACCACCGCCCTAATTCTTCTAGTGTTTGCATCAGAGTCGCACTAGGACTCCTACTCCCACTAGGATTGGGAGACCAGACAGTCGCTATCTAAACAGAGGTCAGCCCTCTCACAAAGCACATTACATTACACCTTCACACCTGAAGCTCCTACTTGAGAACTTCACATCACTACCATAGTCACAGTCTCCGACTAGACTTCCGGTAACCTCTCTACTCCCTATCCCTCACTATACTAGTCTCTTTCAGTCTTGTTGACTTGAGCGTCAGAGTGCCTATGGCAAACACCACCCCGGTGCTTTCCTTTCACTTCAAGCGTTTGTTTCTCTACGTGTGCAGGTACAGCGGATCGCTAGTGGCCTCAATCTCAGGGGATCAGACCCCCTTTCCATACAGGTAGATTTTTACGTTTACAATCTTCCTCCATATATTCTGTGTCTTTTCGCCAACCTAAGTTTATTATATCTTTAAAATAATAAATTAAAGCTTGTTGTTGGTGGCTGGTGCTGGTGATGATGATGGCGTGAAGTGTGTTTGATCAAAAGCTTGATTCTTACGAAGTAATTAAAATGATTGTGAAAAGAAGAGATAATAATGTAAAGACTAAAGAGCACATGGCTGCAGTGTTGAGATAAAATGAAGCAGAATTATTATATATGAGTATATGAATCTGAATTTGTCCACATTACTTAATCGAAGTTGGAACTTGTCGACATTACATTACGTAACTTGACAGCAAATTCTAAAACCAAAGACATTAGTAATAGTGTTGGATCTCTCCATCTGCATTTAAATATGTCATCAATTCAGTAATCGGGTCCTTCAATTTGTAAGGTTGAGGTGAATTCTAACCCCACACAAAATCCATAAAAGACTCTTAAAGGCCCCACTTTCACCCACAACTTTCTTTCTTCTTCACATTGCCATGAATATGATGTGCCCACAAGCCCAACAGGCAGGATTTTTTGCCTTTGCAATTTTTAAGGGTTTGTATTCCGTACACCAACTCCTTTGGTACACCCAACACAACTGTATATTATATGGAAACCAGAATTTGTACAATTTGTAATAAAAGTTTGATTGTTGATGTGGCCCAAGACAAACGTTTTATGTACACTTGGGCCCATGACCCGCATTGTGAATCATTCACACTGGTGGGCCTCAATGGATTCGTCTCACTCAAAGCTGGGGATCGGCCTAGATTCTACGTCCACAATCCTCCCACAGCTCCGTATTCAACCTTTTTTTGTTGATCGGGGTATCCAAGTCAACTTGCATGTATCTCAACCAATCTCCTCGAGCTCTGAAGTTGACAGCTAAGTAAATCCCCTCAGTGGCCACCTTATTAACAATCCAGGTGGATTAAACTCAGAATCTCTTGAGTAATACATCCAAGAGTTTTAGTTGACCGTTGGGACACCCAGTGGTGGTTACATATTCAACCCTTTGATGATGAAAATTTAATGTATAATGAGATAGTAGTTTATGGAATTTCACTTATTAAGAAAATAAAATTTGAATTAGATGGTTATGGTAGGACATGCAGGTTAGGCAGAGCTGCACATTTCTGGTTTTAATTATACAGAAAAGAAAGCGATCAAGTATTGGATTTAATATCAGTTTGAGAAATCTGGTTTTAGCTTTACGAATATACTACACATCAGAACCACAAGCTCCATCTTTATACGTAATTTTTTATTTGATTGAAAATTATTCTCCATCATAACACGTTAGTTTTGATTTAATTCTTCCATCTTCACACATTGGATGAGTACTAATAATAATTATATAAATATATTACATAGATAAATCATTTAAAAAAAAAAAAGGTATAAAGATGGAAGTTAGTCTATTTTCAAACATTGGCTGGAAAGAATCCTATACTGTGAGAAAAAAATTTACCAATCAATGTCAAACCTGACAATGAACTCAATATAAATTGTAAGTTCAAATAATTAATCTTCATAATATTAATTGATGTTAATAATTATAAAAGTACAATTATTAATTTTATGTTAACTCAACTCTGTACATATATAAAAGTTAATATTAATTTACTCTAAAACTTATATAATCTAACAATTATCATCTCTTAATCTAATTACTTTATTCTATTAGAATAAATTTGTTTACAACCTCAAGTAACACGTTAAGATAAATCATTTTTTTTTATCAACCAAATTAAATCCAACATCGAACGATAACATCCATTTGGACCACGGTTGCCAAACCATTATTCACAATCCAAACAATATATCATAATATCATTATGACGTTTCTTACTTGAATATTTAACAAAATATTTATTACGTTTACTACCGTTTCGTATCCTCTTATCCAAAATGTTATTAATGTTTTTTCAATCAATATATTTACTTATTACTAGACATTTATTGGTTTTCCCAAAGCATCTTTTGTATTCTCAAAAAACAAATAAATACTTTTAAATTTTAAATAAATAATTTACATAATATTAAAGTGATACGAACTTAAATCACTCGTGCAAGTTGAGAAGACTACCTGAATATTATGTGGTCTAATCATACAATCGATGTTATTTTTCCAATTTATTCTTCTTATCATTTCTATTAAACTCATGTCAGTTAGATCTTATTATTCTTAAACAACCACGTTTATTTATTATAACATCTTCATTCATATTCCATTTGTTTCTTTTGTATTCCTAATTGGACAAAACACATCTATCAATAACATCAATACCATTCTCATTATACTTTTTGATTGATGTGATTGATATTTTGATGATATCTCGTATTGTGCCGTGTGCGTACTAATCAAATATCTCAAATGTTTAATATACCTATATAGAAATTAACATGAATGCGGACCGTTTACATTTAAATATAAGTAATACTTGACATTAAATGATTAATTTACCAAACTATTAAAAACCAGATTCAGATAACAACGTTGACTCCTATTAATAATAAACAGAACATTATCTAAGCAGCTGAAATACCAAAGAAAGAAAAAAAACTGTTTGCTACCCACACGTGAATTATATAAACCACATATACCATATCGACATCATAATTTCCATATACTTGCACCCAAAAAACAACATCAAGACATCATGATTCCTTTCAAATTAACAAAAAAAAAACCCACAGGTCTATTACAATCACCATCAGAAATTCTACAATGAATCATTGTAAAAGCAACCGACAAAGATCATACCGCTTTATAAGCAATACGGTTAACGTAAGTTTTACTAAAACTATCGTATTTCATTAATCTATTGATTTCATTATTTTCTTAGTCATACAGAAAAATGATATTATACAAAATGGTTAAATATACAACTAATAACAATAAGATAGTAGTTTGTTTCGCAACAGTCTTATAACAATAATGGTTAAACATACAAATGACTCTGCCTAACCGTGTGCATCTTTAGTTGTTAATAATTTTCTAATACACAAAAAACAAAATGCATTTTAGGATCCATATTTAAGTGAGTCATATTTGATACACTTATTTATTCTTAATTGCTTAATCATAAGGTAATGGTATTATGATTCCCAACAATGAATTTTTTATTTTTTTTACTATTATGAATCTAGTGCTTCAAAACCATTACTTACTGTACAATTTACAGATGCAAATCTCTGAACAAACAAGCAAACATAAAACAAATATTACAAAGAATGGACATTTCGAAACGACGACACAAACTACCAACAATAACAACAGTAGGACTTTCAATTCTGAAGACACTTGCAGAAGTAGAAAATAAACAAGTTTTGCTACTGCTGGGAACACGTTTGTTCTTCATCGAACATGGTACATATATGGGATTAAAACTACTGATTGTAGTTTGCCAAAAATATAACATGCAAGCAATATATCACACTGTCGTTGCTCTGCTTACTGTACATGACAACAGAGCTATACAAATTCTAATGAAATTAGTAAAACTACCTAATCATTTCTATAAACTGAAATATTACATGAAAGAATTCAAGTCCTTGACTCCAACTGTAACAATTCTCATTAAAAGACGAATGTTTGGAACTTGCAACAAGGAGAATCAAAATCGTATACACTGGGACAAATCAACGTCACCAGAAAATATCACATGTCATAGATGTAACGTGGATTACCAAATAGTCTGTATGAAATTTAATTTTTTAGTAACTTTCTTAAAACTCACTCAATTATCAACGATTGATCCAAATATTTAATAACTTATAAAGAAAAATTCATCACAAAATTACAATGATCAGTAAAACGTAAACAATATTTAATAAAAATATTAAACACCAATGATTATGACCATTTCAAATAATTAAATATGTTCGACAAACATCAATCTAAATATTGTTCCTATAACATATAAAAATAAATTTTCATTGCATTATTCATTAGATTGAATTCTACGCCGAACCACAACATATTTTGGAAACCCGCCTGCCGAACCATTGTTAACTATTTATTACGCTATGCTTTAATGCACCACAAACAGTTTTGCTACAAGTTGTCAAGACTTTTTTAATCAACGTGTATATCTGTTGTTAGATGTCTCTTAATTTTCCTAGAACAACTTTTATATTGCGTGATACAGTACCCTTGAAATTGTTCAAACATTATGTTAAAAAATTGAACATATACAACAAACATCAATCTAAATATATTATAATCTTAATTAAAAAAAAAAAAAAAAAAACTAGAAATAACCATTTCTATTACACATTTAAAAAAAAACTTGTGTACCATTACTGATCAAACAAGATCAAAGTCGAACTATATGCATGTTTCATAACCATATTATCAAACCACAATTAAAAAATTAATAAATATATTGTGACATCATCATATCATCTCTAATTTTGATACTTGACAAAATATTTATTGTCCATCCTTTAAAAATGTATCAATAAGATTTTATTATTAGTAAATCACATTGTTTATTTATCATAATAATTCAACGTCTTGCTGAACCATTATTAACTACCTAATTAATATGTTGCACACTTAACAAAAATATTTATTACGATTTTCTTTAATATTCTACAGATAGTCTACTAATGTTTCATATTACCTTATCAAAATAATTATTAACACTGTTTCGATCGACACGTTTATTTATTACCAGATGTCTGTTCATATTCCACCTTTTCGTATCTTATTCTTCTATAAATATTGCTCTGACATCAATCACCGATTTAACTTTCTTCAGATACTATATACTTTAATTGTTCATTTCTTCTCCAAAACTTAATTTGAAAATAGCTGACAAAACATCACAACCAAAAGAATCTACAACGAATACCAGCAACAACCTCAATAACAATAATTCTCCACCGAGGCAACCAGAAGGTATAAATGTTCCACGTCTTTTGTATCCTAAATTACAAAATTGCAAACAAAACAATGATACATATTTGCGGAAATATAAAAACCATTAAATTTTTTTTTTTGATATGTCGAGAGTTCATCTGATAATTATGTTTATACGTTCATGTTACCGTTTCCTTATATTTATAAAATTTGATTGTATATTATTTCTGCAATTGGTTTAGACATTTTTCAGGGAATGCTGGAATTGAGGGAGATTTTCAAAAAAGTTGAGAGCAATCTGGATGATCTACATGCTAAAAGAGAGAAATTCGGAGAAATCATTGACCATATGTTACAAATCATGAAATCTGTCATGAATATTATTTATAACCTAAACAAAAGAGAGTATGCATATACACTAGAGGAACTGAACAACTATAAGAAAAATAGAAAATAAAGTCTATATCGTCCAAACCCACTTCACAGTATGAAAAAACGATGTACTTATTCATTTTATAATAAAAGTGTTATTTTCTATATTCAATTTTATCTTGATTTTGGTATTGCTCATTAATTGATTGAAAATTGTTCTCCATCATAACATGTTAGTTTTGATTTAATTTTTCAATCTTCACACATTAGATGAGTACTAACAATAATTATATAAGTACATTACATAGACATTCCAAAAATCTAATAATTTTCAAGAAAAAACTTATAAAGATGGAATTTAGTCTGTTTTCAAACTTTAGCTGAAAAAAATCTTATACTGTGAGAAAAAAGTTATCAGTCAATATCAAACCTGAAAATGAATTCAATATAAATTTTAAGGTTAAATAATTAATCTTCATAATATTAATTGATATTAATAATTATAAAGATATAATTATTAATTTTATGTTAACACAACTCTCTCTCTCTATATATATTCTAAAACTTGTATAATCTAACCAGTATTATCTTTTAATCTAATTACTTTATTCGGGGTGAGCAAATTTGTTTATAACCTATTTTAAAAATATTAAATATGCATACCTGTGCAACTCGCAGATCCCATATTACTGTAGTAGATATTTCTTAATAATGAAAAAGAAGAGAAACAGGGGAACATTTCTAGAAGATATGAACGGTAGATTCCAGGTTCTATTCAAGAATATCCATCAGATAGATCCGAATCTTCTCGAAAAATGCTACCGATAAAATTACCAATTTAACCTTCAAGGTTTGAACGTATACATTACGATGCGGTGAATTTATCCTTTGATTGACTTGTTTGGTAATGTTCAAATAAAGAGGGTGTCGTTTTATATGAAAGTGCCACCCATGCATATTAACTTTTTAATAACATTTTAGGTAAGAGAGTGAATTGGATATTCTTCTCACCGTCAGAATTATACCATGCGTCATAAATGAGCATATGCACCTTTCCCTTTCCTTCCCTCGCCTCTTCGCCTAACCCAATCCAAACCACTCAAATTTCTTTTCTATTTGCTTTTTTTTTAATTATAAAGAAATTTATATATTTTTAAAAAATAGCCGATAATTTTGATGGAAGTCAGCCAACACTAAAATTATTGTATAAATAAAAATTCTCTTTATAATTTAATCAGAGCACGGCTGGAATCAAACCCAGTTGAGTGGAGTCATACGTCATTAGAGACTGAATGAGCCATTTGTTCTGTTCTAAAATATCTCTCCCAACACCGCACGGCCCACACACACACACACACACACACACACACACACACATCGCTAATCTAATTCAGCTCTCTCGAACCGCTACAAAAAAAGTCATATTGACACGTGGCATCTCCGAGTAAAAGAAATACAATAAGCATTAAATATGATATCTAATCTCTTTCAAAAGGGAATAAAACCAGAGATATACCCTTCTAAACAAACGGATATTCCAAAACTAACCCCCCGAATATTCTGCTCTTACAGTTATATCTCCCTCTCTCTCTCACTCTTTCTGATCCTCATTTTCCCTCACTTTTCTTTCTATTTTTCTCTCTAATCAAACATGAAATTTGGTAAGAGCCTCAGCAACCAAATTGACAAGACCTTACCTGAATGGCGAGACAAGTTTCTCTCCTACAAGGACCTCAAGAAGAGGTTGAAGCTCGTGGAGCCTAATAAAGGTGGTGAGAGGCCCAACAAACGGCCCAGATTCGACGAGTCCACGGTAGCCGGAGATGATAATAAGACTAGTGATACTATGTCGAGGGAGGAAATCAATTTTATAAGTTTGTTGGACGACGAAATGGAGAAATTCAATACCTTCTTTGTTGAAAAGGAGGAAGAATACATCATTAGATTAAAGGTAAGTTCATTCTCTTAGTTCGTTTCGCTTGTTCCGTAATTTTCTTTCGCTTTCTCATGAAACAAACATGGAATAATTTATTAGGATTATAATATCTTAAGTTTAATTTGGTAGAATGAAGATAAAAACGGAATATTTTTAGGTCACGTTGCACCCACTGAGATCTAGATGTCTGAGAACTGGACCGTTATGCTGCTATTCTCTTGGCGCTTTGCCGTTACTTTCGTAAAACTAACTTTCGCTATGTGCCAGCTGTCCTATTGCCAACTGTTTCACACCCTAGTTATAATGTTATCTTCAGGACTCAGGAAATTTTAGAATAATTCCATGGCATATTCGGCTAATATGCGATAGATGTCAAGTTGTGCTTTTCTGCTTTTTGTGTCAGTAGGTGTTAACTGATGTAGTTTGAGCTGGTAGTGGGGAATGAATAATTAGTAGTTTTTATTACTTGAAAGCTTTCTTGTTAAGCTGACTGTGTTGAATATGTTGCGACTCGATATTTTAATAACTACGATGGTTTAATGGGTCTGTAACTGATGTGATAGCTGATTTTATTCCTTTAATTACGTAACATCTTTATTTTTCTTAAAAAATATATTTCATAACTTCGGATTAATTTATTAAGAAATTTAAATTACGTGTTAAAATAATAAGTAGTTTTTATTAATAAAAACTTGATCGTTGGCTGTGTTGAATATGTTGTGATATCGTAATATTACAAATAGGGTCAACGGTAAATACCCAATTGGTCCCTATTGATATGATAGTTGATTTCATTTATTTAGAAAATTAGTTTAAATCCTAAGTAATGTGATAGTTGATTTTATTTGTTCAGTTACGTAACGTATTTTACCTCTTTTAAAAAAGAAATTATAACATTGGATTTGAGTTACAAAACGATCAAAAGGTATCCATAAAAACTTTATCATTGGTTGTGTTGAATATGTTGCGGTATTATAATATTACAAATAAAATACTCAATATGATAGTTGATTTTATTTATTTAGAAAATTGGTCCTAATGGATGTGATAGTTGATTTTATTTATTAGTTATGTGCACTATCTTTTTCTTTTTCTTCATTTAGAAAATTAGTTTAAATCTTAAGTAGTGTGATAGTTGATTTTATTTATTCAGTTAGGTAATGGGTTTTGCCTCTTTTAAAAAAGAAATTATAACATTGGATTTGAGTTACAAAATGATAAAAAGGTATCCATAAAAACTTTATCGGCTGTGATGTTGCGATATTATAATATTACAAGTAAAATACTCAATATGATAATTGATTTTGTTTATTTAGAAAATTGGTCCTAATGGATGTGATGGTTGATTTTATTTATTAGTTATGTGCACTATCTTTTTCTTTTTCTTTATTTAGAAAATTAATTTAAATCCTAAGTAATGTGATAGTTGATTTTATTTATTGGATTTGATTTACAAAACGATAAAAAGGTATCCATAAAAACTTTATCATTGGCTGTGTTGAATATGTTGCGATATTATAATATTACAAGTAAAATACTCAATATGATAGTTGATTTTATTTATTTAGAAAATTGGTCCTAATGGATGTGAGAGTTGATTTTATTTATTAGTTATGTGCACTATCTTTTTCTTTTTCTTTTTTAAAAGGAAACTATTACTTTGGATTTGGGATACAAAATGATAATTGTCAAGTTTGATTTCTTCAAGAATTGAAATTATGTGCTAAAATGTAATAATTGATATTGACAAGTTTGTGGTGTTGGGAATGGAACGCAGGAACTACAAGATGGAGTGGCAAAGGCAAAGAATTCCAATGAAGAGATGATAAAAATTCGGAAGGAGATTGTGGACTTCCATGGAGAGATGGTTTTATTGGAGAATTATAGCGCCCTTAACTATACAGGTATTTTAACATTCTCAATTTGTTTTCCCTCTGGTTGATCAAATTTTAAAATGAACAAATATAGTATTAACCATGTATTAGAGTGCATTGATTCCGTAAAATATTTTGATCTCTCGTTGGGTCAAGTATAAGAAGCTTTTTCTCAAGTGGAACTTAGTTATTGTTTTTAAAGATATAGAAACTGAGGCCCCTTTCTGATATGAACATATGGCCTTAGAATATGCAATGGTGGTTGTGTTGTTGTTTATGAGATCAATCGTGGATGTAATTAATATGGCTGTAAATTACAGGATTGGTAAAGATACTGAAGAAGTATGACAAACGAACTGGTGCTCTGATTCGTCTACCATTCATTCAAAGGGTATTGCAGCAGCCCTTCTTCACTACAGACTTGCTTTACAAGCTGGTTAAGCAATGTGAGAAAATGCTTGATAGCCTCTTCCCCATAAATGAAAAGCCAGTTTCAAAAGATGCGCCTGATGGGGAAGACGGTTGTGATCCAACTTCTTCGGCAACAACAAAGGATGGTGATATTCTTTCAATGCCCAAAGAACTTGCAGAGATTGAGTATATCGAGAGTTTATACATGAAGAGTACTATTTCAGCATTGCGGGCTTTGAAGGAAATTCGGAGCGGTAGCTCCACTGTTAGCGTTTTTTCATTGCCCCCATTGCAAATAAGTGGATTGGACGATACATGGAAAAAAGTCCCAGTTCTGGAACAAGAAGCCAAGTAATTGGACTCTGTCTGAGCAGATGGATAGTACTGAAAGAGATTGCCTCTTTCGTTTTGTATCATTTATTATTTTATTTTATTTTTTTTAACTTTTTCACGTTTCATGTATCTATGGACTATGATGGATGCTTTAGATACTAACACACATGTAAAATGTTAAATTTAGGGTGAAACAAATTAATATAATCATAAATATATGATATGATTACCTTAGGGAGGATATGAATTGTTTTTTATATTTCTGGATCTGAAATTTTATATGAAAGTTAAGACATAAAAATTGTGATGGATTACGTTTTTAAATTACATATTTGTTTTAGTAAGAGCATCCAGAAAATAAATTTTCTCAAAGAGGACAGACTCTAGATTTTTTTTTCAATAATTATCAATAGCAGATGTTCATCAAGTATTTAGCCTATGAGAAGTTGGGCTCCAGAGGCTCAAATTCTGCTTATAACCAAGTGAATCCCTCAGCAAATCCAACATGGTTAATCAATTTAAGCAATATTAACAGATCAATAAACCAAACATACAATATTCAACAATCGATTCAGTTAATCAATTAAAATACCATTGAAATATATACATTCAATGCCTTAGCTTTGATACCGTTGTAAGTAAATCGATGGGGGTAAACTCAACGAAAAACAAAAATATTTTCCATTAATTACTCTAATTAGCTCAAAATCAGAGCCTGATATATATATTACGAACTAAACATAAGATAATCAGAAATTCAAAATAAATTTTTTGATATGTAGCATTTATCAAATAATATTCTACAACTAAACTTTTTATTACCAACTAGTGCACATAAATCTTTTTTTTTTTTTTAATAACCAAGAGTGTCCGGGCTAACTTACGTGCATCTCAACTAATCCTCCGAGACGCTAAAACTACTGGATGGTTAAAAGCTCTAGTCGTTATCCTTATTAGCACCAGAGCAGAGACTCGAACTTATGACCTTTTGAGTATTACACTCAACTCAGCCACCCAATAGTTTAGTGCATATAAATCAATTTCAACTCTTGTATATAATGGTGTAGTAAAAAATGAGTAGATGGGTAAAAATTAAATAATAAAACAATGAGAGACATTAAATTATAACTTTCTTAAATAAGGGGGTTAACACTTAACATTGTTTACCCTTGCGGACCGGCAATCCAAAGGTTCACAAGGGATAAAAAACATTACCATCTTGTATTATAGTATTACTCTTTGGCAATGTTTTAATAACCAACCCAGGGTAAAACCCAATAAAGTTGTCAGGTTCGAATTGATCAGCCGATCAAACCCGGTGTCCAAAAGTTTAAAATTCAGTAAATATACCTTTAAAAATTATGTTAAGTCCCTACAAGTTTACAATTTAGCAAACATACCCTAAATACAAATTGGCGGTCGACTGGTTGGCAACGATGACACACCAAATGCAATCTCAATCATCCTTTGAGCCATTTTCCAGAAAATCTATCCAAAATCGGTTCGATTTCTGCTAGATTTCACTTTTGTCGGCGTTGACAACCCTCCTTATCACCATGAAAATACTCCCCTTAACCTCTTGACCAAAGCCCATCTCACCCCATCTCCGTTCGCCTCACCAATCGCCAACAAAAGTCGTCTATTGCTGCCACAGGTTTTTTTTTCGATTTTCGATCGATTCACTCACAAAAAATGACCTCCGTCGCCACCATTGCACTTACTGACCCTTATTTTTCAAAACCCCCAACATCTCGACCTTCTATTGTTCTCCGATTATCATCCTGATTTCAATGGTTTTCATTGAATAGGGAAATTGGTAACTCGGCTTGGTGAAGGCCTTGGGTCCTGGTAGAACCAGTTCAACCGATTGGGCCAAGATGGGCCAAGTTTTAAAACACTGCTCTTTGGTATCAACCAAAAAAGTTTGGGAAATAATTTTCATCTTTAGAAGGCTGAATAACAATAACAAATTACTGGGCTGCTAGAGGCCGATCTGCCATTGGACCATTTGATTATGGGAACGCTTGGGCGTAAAGCTCACATATGGGAAAGCGTAAAGGTTACAGAAAGTATTCAACAAAAACCATCCCGGAGGGTAGAATGCAGATGGAGAAATAAGAGGGTTTTAGTTTTTTTTTTTTTTTTTACCCTTACAAAATAACGTGAAATTAAACTACAAGTTTTACACATAAAAACAGTCTAAAGTTCAATGTTACCCTCCACCATTAATTTCTTTTGACGGCGTCAAATCCAGCGGTGGTATTTTACCAAAATTCAGAATCTTAGGGATGATTTGTAAAATACCCACAAATTCAGTATCTTATTTTACTTTTGAGAACCTTAGGTGGTTGTTGCAATTAACTTGATAAGGAAGAGTTTTGTAGATGATTTGGATACTGATTTTTTTTATTGAAAGCAGATGAAACTTGTTATAATGAATCAAAGTAAAAGAAAATGGTTTCTGACGATATAAACCAAACATAATTTGGTGTTGGCCATATCCTTTATTACTCCATCCACTCACTGCAAATGTCAAATGGTGTAATATTAAAACTGCTATTCACTTGTGGTGTGGTATACAATGATTGGTTACATAAATATCAAAAACAAATTAAAAGAAATAAAAATGGATGACACGCACTATTAACCAGTATATCTAGGATTAGTGTAATGTTATCAAAGAGTATATATTTAGATAAGCCATTAATTTAATAGTGAAGTCAAGATTGTCGAGTAAAGAATTGAAATGAAAATATCAGTTGACAGTTGACTTGTAAAATCAAACAAATATATGAAATTTTACCTTATTTTTTAATGCAATTTCAGTTTACATATTTTAATAATCCAACTAATTAATTAGTAACAGTTTTGACATCTTAATTTGTAAAGGAACATTTATTATATTGGAATTTCCATAAAACATACTCACTGTATATAACAAAACATTTTCCAGAACCTTTGTAACAACTCCAGAAGTTGCTTTCATGGGCATGCATGTAAAACAGTTCAGCAATTCAGATTAAAGAGAAGTATATATATATATATATATATTTGAACGCCCTACTACTAGCCATGCAGGACCAATATTGGCAAGTAGAATCATATATTCATTACATACATTCAAGTGGGTAGCTAAAAATCATCCATGCAAACACTAATGTGAAAACGATCAGCTGAATTTAGGGAAAAAGAAGCAAGAACAGAGAAAATAAATAATGGAATGGAAAAGAGGAAAAACGCGTCTAGGAACAAATTAAAGTTAAAGTTTTGTTGATAAAGTAGAATTCTCCGTTATTCGATATATCCTTTCCTTCAAAACCAACAGGAATCACAATCAAATCCACCTCCAAATTTTCCCTATCAATAAACAAACAAAATTAGAAAGAGGTCTGACCCCTATTTCATTAATGGTCCCACGCGTCTCCACTACATAAAGTGCATGGTAATGTGAAGACCAAAACATCAATGAAGTGGACAACCAGTTAAGCACATATAGTCATATATATATGTATGTATAGCTACTAGGTTGTGCTACAAATTGCTGGTACCCAACTCGAGATTCGTTTCAAATTGTTAATGCTACAAATGGAAGGCATGTGTTTATATTTCCTGGTGGTGATATTGGTGATGGTTTTGTCAGTACAAAGCCAAGGAGGATTGAGACCTGGGTTTTATTCTTCTTCATGCCCAAAGGCTGGGGTGGTTGTCAGGTCTACAGTTACATCACACTTCAACAAAGATCCCACCGTAGCACCAGGTTTACTAAGGCTTCATTTCCATGACTGCTTCGTGCAGGTTGATTTCATCATCTCCTCCTTACTTTTGTTTCTTTTTATACATACTGTAATATAAATAAAGAAATTCAGAATGAAATATTTTATAGCTATCAGTGAGGCTTAAATGAGGTATGCATATGGTTCTACTAGTAATTAATTGAAGTGACGTGGACATGGGTATATTTTACGCAGGGTTGTGATGGCTCAGTGTTGATTGCGGGGTCTTCGGCTGAGAGAAACGCGTTGCCAAATCTCGGATTAAGAGGATTTGAAGTAATCGATGATGCAAAAACACAACTAGAGGCTTTGTGCCCTGGTGTAGTGTCATGTGCTGATATATTAGCACTTGCTGCTCGTGATGCCGTTGACTTGGTACTTGTTCAACTCACGTGCTTGATTTTTACGCATGCTCAATCTGATTTAAGTGACTACTCATATTTCTATATATATATATATATATATATATACACTTTTATTCAGAGTGATGGTCCAAGCTGGAAAGTGCCAACTGGTAGAAGAGATGGCAGAGTTTCTTCATCATCCCAAGCCTCCAATTTGCCTTCACCTCTTGATTCCGTCGCTGTCCAGAGGCAAAAATTTGCTGCCAAAGGCCTTGACGATCACGATCTTGTAACACTGGTCGGTACGTAGTATTAGTGCCCTCTTTATCTACCACTTTAAGTTACTTTTAAATGGAATCAGCAGTATAATACATAATACGGGTTTATATGACAGGAGCACATACCATAGGGCAAACAGACTGTTTATTCTTCCGATATCGTCTGTACAACTTCACAAAAACAGGCAGTGCAGATCCTACAATAAACCAGTCGTTCTTGGCACAACTCCAAACCCTTTGTCCCAATGGTGGCGACGGTTCAAAACGTGTTGCGTTGGACATAGATAGCCAGACTGATTTTGATGTGAGCTTTTTTAAGAATATACGAGATGGTAAAGGAGTTCTAGAGTCGGACCAAAGGTTGTGGGGGGATTCTGTCACACGTAGTGTCGTGGAGAACTATGCGGGCACCATAAGAGGATTACTGGGACTTAGATTTGATCATGAATTTCCAAAAGCTATGATCAAAATGAGTAGCATAGAAGTCAAGACTGGTAGAGATGGAGAGATTAGGAAGATATGTTCAAAGTTCAATTAATTACAAATTAAAGGGCAAAATAAACCAGTGTTTAATTTAAGCGTTAAAGTGGGAGTGCAGAAATTCTATTGAGATATTGTATAAGGATTACAGAAGTGATGTGATTCCACTGATGCAACTATTATAACTACGGTTAATTTAGCCATTTAGGTGAATAAGGAATATGTTGCTTGCGGCGAATATCAGTTCAAGAGAAGGACATTACTTACTGTAAAAAAAAAAAAAAATAAATAAATAAACCGTCGCCT
The DNA here is from genome assembly GCF_008641045.1 of Pistacia vera. NCBI lineage: Eukaryota > Viridiplantae > Streptophyta > Magnoliopsida > Sapindales > Anacardiaceae > Pistacia > Pistacia vera. The sequence continues at coordinate 136,411 of NW_022196454.1, forward strand.
GAGAGATTCGAACTCTCGCGGGGAAACCCCATGTACTTAGCAGGCACACGCCTTAACCACTCGGCCAAAGCGACGTCTGTAATAGGAGTGTTTGAAAATATAATATTCTATGTAAGAAAGCAACAAGATTTATATAATATTCTAATGAGAATTATCCACCCCTGACTCTATTTGCTCAGGATTTGTTATGATGTTCTGTCACATGCCAAACATGTCTTAAATTTAAATATTTATTGATTTCTCTTTTTTTAGTTTTTTTATTTCTTTTGGTTTTTTAAGCATTATTGATTTTTTTTTTCACATTTTTTGTTTTTATAATAAGTTTTATTTCTTAAATAAATGCACTTCTATTAAATATTTACTGGGTAGTAATATTTTTTTAATTTTGATCGTTAAAAATTTAACCATAATTAACAAAACTTTGTCTACTATTTTGTATTTTAAAACAAGTTAATGAATTTTTCCTACCTAAATAATGATTTAATGATACTTTTTTTACCGATAAACTTTTAAAATATTATTTTATTACCCAAATTTATATTATGACTACAAACATAAAGTAAACTCGGTATAGACTATTGAGGTTTTTGAAGAGGGGAGGCTGATGAGTCTTTTAGTGATAAAAGATTGGATTTTGATGGGAATTTGACTTAGAAATGTCAGTTGTTCAAACTCTAGCTATTTGATTACTGACGATTGGCGAGATTGACAAGAATAAAATTTGAGAGATTTTGGTGAATGATGATTGAGGAAGAGAATGATAGTGGTATGATGTCGTAACGATACCATAATTGAAAACAAAATATTCGTTATAAAAACTGAAAATAAAGTATAAATTTAAATAATAAAATAATATTTAAAAAACATTAAGTAAAAAACTATCAATTATACTATGCATACTCCAAATTTTTACTAATCAACCTACAACATGATGTGGCGTCTGACGTGGCAGTGTCAATTTATCTGCCACGTCAGTCACTTGCCACATCAGACAACTAAAACAAAAAAAAAAAAAATTTCTGAAATTTTTTCGCGCTGGGTTACAGAATGAACTTTTGCCTCCAAAAACTTTGCCTCCCTAATCTTTGCCTCCATAATCTCAATCTTAATAACTTAAAATCTTCTCTCCCAAATCCCAATCTTAATNACATGCCAAACATGTCTTAAATTTAAATATTTATTGATTTCTCTTTTTTTAGTTTTTTTATTTCTGTTGGTTTTTTTAAGCATTATTCATTTTATTTTTTTGCGTTTTCACATTTTTTGTTTTTATAATAAGTTTTATTTCTTAAATAAATGCACTTCTATTAAATATTTACTGGGTAGTAATTTTTTTTAATTCAGATCGTTAAAATTTAACCATAATTAAAAAAACTTTGTCTACTATTTTGCATTTTAAAACGTGTTAATGACTTTTTTCTACCTAAATAATGGTTTAATGACACTTTTTCACTGACAAATTTTTAAAATATTATTTTATTATGAACAAAGAGTAAACTCGTATAAACTATCAAGATTTTTGAAGAAATGAGGCTGATGAGTCTTTTGGTGATGAAATGTTGGATTTTGATGGAAATGTGCTGTAACCATTCGATAAATTTAAGAGGTTTTGATGAGTGATAATTGAAAAAGAGAATGATAATAATATGATGTCATAACGATACCAAAATAAAAAATAAGAATATAAATTAAAATAATAAAATGATATTTTAAAAACTGAAAATAGAAAAGTATCTTAAATAATTATTTGAATGTGAAAAAGTCGTTTACTCTTTTAAAATTCGTGTTTCCGACATAATTGTCCCGACCATTTGATTGAAGGACAGAATCCCGGCAAAAATGCAGTCGTTTAAATTAGAAGGAAAAGAAACTTCCAACACTTAACATTCCACACACATCTCCATGTTGTCCACGGCACACCGCACAACACCACAAAACAAACGTAGTCGTTTTACGTGTTTACCCAGCAGTGCTCCGCTTATTTCGAAAACGTTGTCGTTAAAACAAGGCCACCTGGCATGACATTACCCTGACGAAATTCTCAGTTTCCATAATAATTATTTAATAGAAAATTATAAAATCCATTGGCGAAGGTTAGTATTGAATATTGATAGATAGAATTGGAAACCAACGCCAGAGAGACCATACTCACCCCCATAAGCAAAGACCCCATTAATTATTTATTAATTTTATATTAAAAATTATTGATATCTGTCTATTTACATATATCCGTAGCTTTGGCTTCAAGGGTAATTGAACCCACTCTTGCTATATTTTTTTCGTTTTTGTCACTTCATCGTTGCCGTACACTCTTTCTTCTCAAACCAAACTGATTAGTTTTCAACGTTCCAATGGCGTCTCTTACCTCAATTTCTCAGTCCCAATCTTTTTTAATCAGACCTCACCTCACAACCACCAACGCCAACGCCAAACCTAGTGCTTTCGGTTCCAGTTTCTTGCCAGTTCAGTTTCAATCATACAAAATTGCTAGAATGCCTCCGAGAAACGGGGTCGTTGTGGTGTCCGCAGCAACTGCTGAGAAGGCAAGAAAGCGTTACCCAGGAGAGGCAAAGGGGTTTGTGGAGGAGATGAGGTTTGTGGCAATGAAATTGCATACCAGAGACCAGGCTAAAGAAGGAGAGAAGGAGGTCAAGGAGCCTGAGGAGCGTCCTGTAACTAAATGGGAGCCTTCAGTTGATGGATACCTCAGGTTTCTTGTTGATAGCAAGCTGGTTTATGATACTCTTGAAGGGATCATTCAAGAAGCCCCCATTCCAATTTGTGAGTTTTTCATGGTTTCGTAGTTGTTGATGTTTTTGAATATGATTGTGTTGGTTTTACAATTGTGTTTAGTATAGGGTTTAAGGTAGTTTTAGTGCCACCAAGTTTTTGTTAAGGTTGTTTTATCATTATGAATTTCAGAACGTGCTTAAGAGAATTTGGTACTTGTGTTTTTTCTGTCATAAGAAGTAGGTTTGATTTAGTCTTCATTTATGTGGGATCACAAATCTGCGTGATATTTGATTCTGTATTTTTGGCTTTATTTAAAAAAATGGGCTTTATTTCTTCTAGTAAATCATAGAGCCTTCCTAAAGGAAATAGTTAATGCCTTCTCCTCAACTTCTTCTACAGGGAAAACGGAGAAATATAGGATGATTTTTTAATTCTAGCACTTTTTCCCTTCTTCCCTCTTTATTGTTTGAAGTATTCTTCTTGGATGAATTTCTGTAACTCCTATCAATTTTATAATTTACAAAGGTCCTCTCTGATTAAATTTATTCATTGTCCACTTTGCAGCAGGTTTCCATGCAAAGTATGCAATTTTTATTCTTAAACTGCGAATGGGCCTCCTGAATCCTCATTAAACAGAGTGTGATTTACCACAGAGAAAATTAATTTTTTTTTTTTTTTTTTTTTGCTTGTTCTAGTTGTTCAATTCTTGAACTGAAGTAGAGTTTGATGTTTAACTGCTAGATCTTGGTGGGATATCCTTTCGTATAGCTGTGCAGTGCTAATTATGAACCATATTTTGCTAAATTTTTTTTTATGGAATCTTAATTAGTATTTGCTATCTGCTTTTGTCTTCTCATTGGTAAAGAAAAGAGAGGTAAATTGGGGGTGTTGCACGTGTTGACTGTTAAGACTGGTTATTTTTTTGTGTGTCATATTACATGCCTAACCTAATTTATAATTTGCTACATTACTTCAATGTAGATGCTGAGTTCAGAAACACAGGACTGGAAAGGTCTGAAAAATTGGAAAAAGATTTGGAGTGGTTCAAAGAGCATGGGTATACCATTCCAGAACCATCTTCTCCTGGTATTACCTATGCACAGTATCTTAAGGAATTGTCAGAGAAGGATCCTCAAGCTTTTATTTGCCACTTCTACAACATATATTTTGCCCACTCAGCTGGTGGTCGAATGATTGGGAAAAAGGTATTAGCTTAAAAATGTGTCTTTGATATTATTTATGTATGTGTGTCTGGCATGAGAACAGTTTTGTGAACACAGGATTAACATGCACAATCTGTGTTAGACATGACACCGGAACTGCCCCTAGTTTCTGTTGTGCTCAGCTTGTATAATTTTATAGATTACTTGGCATGCTGCCGGGTTAGGTATTATCTTTTTATCTTTGCTTACTTTTATTCTCCTTTTCTTTCTATACTAGGTTGCCGAGAAGATACTTGATAACAAGGAATTGGAATTCTATAAATGGGATGGTGAACTTTCCCAACTTTTGCAGAATGTAAGAGACAAGCTGAATAAAGTTGCAGAGGTAAGTCGCTATTCTATTGCATATTCTTCTGTCAACCTTGCTTTTCCTTTGATTGAACAGTCCATTTTCATCTATAAATTTAAATCTTAATTGAATAAATTTTCCATACTAATTTTTAAATTTGACAACACAGATGGATAAATTTTTATTGCTTATCAATATAGTGAACTAATACATGTATTTATATGTGGGATTACTCAGAGCTGGACTAGAGAGGAGAAGAACCATTGTCTGGATGAAACAGAAAAATCGTTCAAGCATTCAGGGGAGATCCTTCGTCTAATATTATCATGATATGGATGACTGCTTTGCAGTCTTTGTGACCTTGTGTAAGTAATGGCGCAAGCCTTAACATTCTTGTTGATATTTAAAACCCTTTTATTTTTTCCTGTAACTTCACAAAACATTAAATTACTATGGTTGTGCATAAGCCAAACTCTTATTCAAGATATGATTCAATCTATGAACTTTGGTTTAACCATTTATGGATGGGTATCTAATTTTTCGTGATCTTTTGTGCCCTCGATTGATATTTGGGCCATTGTATTAATTATATTCTATGTGGATGGTTGGTCTATGGAAAAGCTAAGAAAGGCCATGTAACAAGAGGCTAGAATATTTTTGGAGATCTCTCTTTGAGGCCTTCCAACATTCTTATAAGCAGGAGCCAGATAATTCTGATATATGTATGTGCAATTTACAGAAGAGTAATATTTGGAGCAGTGGCAAAATTCAATTCAACTACTTAGAATATATGTTATTGTTATATGTAACTGTAAATTGAGTTACAGATATTGATTCTTCATAGGTTTTTGACATTGTTGGCCATTCCGCTTCAATTGCTTGCGCCAGCTGCTCTCTCTCTCCCAGGGTCCTTGGACTGAGAGAGCACCCAGAGTATAGTATAGAAGGTTAGAGTAGTTCCGTTTGGACCTAAACCAATGTTGAACCCAAAATATTGATGTTTAGAGTTAAAAGATGAAATTTTAGAAAAGTCTGGAGTCAAGTTTCTGAATGTAATGGCTACTGACCACTGTATGAGTCAAATAGAGATGAAATGAAAGTTGTTGTTTTCGACCATGCTAATTTGTTCCTTAAGTGAAAGAATAGGCACATTAAATGAATCATGTCAATACTTTAAATCCGAAAATTTTGTCAATGAAATGATAATGGGACCTGGGTTCCCTTTGGAGATCGCTTTTACTGTTAAAAAGAAGACTTATATGTTCAAAAACAGTTTGGTACAAGTGTTCTTCTAACGAGGGCAAACTTAGCTACGTCAACCTAGAAACATTCATTCATGCATAAAGCAAATCCCTCAAGCTCCAAAGGAACCACTAACCAGGTGTCTTCCCAAATCTAACACATTATAACACAGATTTTTAACTTCATCATTTAAATAAGACATCATTTTGATTTCTCCATTAATCACGTGGGGTGGACAATTGTGTAAACATGTATAAATAATTTAAATTGTTTTTAAATATTAAGCGGCGCCTGTAGCTCAGTGGATAGAGCGTCTGTTTCCTAAGCAGAAAGTCGTAGGTTCGACCCCTACCTGGCGCGTCTATTTATATTTTACTTTTCTCATTTATTTTATTTATTTATACTTTATATTCATTAGTTTATTTATTTTTTCTCATTTATTTTATTTAATATTCATTAGTTTCTTCCGACATATGTTTTTATTTTTATTTAATTTTCTGATTTGCATTCTCTTGGGATATTGTAGCTCATTTTCCTATTTATTCCCAAGTAAAATTGTATGTCTTTAGAAAAACTTTATAGTAAAAAATATAATTATAAATAGGAATAGAATTATGAGAGTCCAATTAGGAATTGAAATATAAATCCTATTAGGAATAGAGTATCCCATATACTACCTATAAATATAAGATTGATAATCAATTCAAGGTTACGAGAGAATGAGAGAATATGAGAATACAGAATATTTGATGTAAGGGTTATTAAACACCATGGGAAGAGTGTCTTAGAAACTAGGATCGTTTCCACTTTAGTTATTAGGTTGAGCGTGATTATAAACTAGAATAGTTTCCGTTTTGTTTTATATACTAGGTTTATAGTGTTGTGTACTCTTATATATCGTGTTCATGAAACTATAATAGATTTCTTTTTTCTATAGATGTAGACGGATTATGTCGAACCATGTAAATATTGTGTCTCTTTATGTAGTATAATTTTAATCCTATATTATTTATCTTGAAAATATGTTTTTCGCTGCACGATCTGTTAACACATTCAATTTTATTTATTGCTTTTATTGTTTAGTAGTCCCAGTTTCTAAACTTAGTCATTTATTGATTATGTTCTTGAAGATACTATAAAATTATGAAGTGTCATAAGAACAATAACTTCTTTTAAAAGTTTTAAATAGAGTATTTTAAGGAATAAGATTTCTTTGGCATGAGAACTAGGGCTAATATATGGCTTTCTCAATATTTACTTTTGAGCGTATTCCAAGTTTACTGGACTGGTTTTCTACATTCCTAATTCGTTCAAGTGAACTGTGGACTTGTAGACCATATTAGTTCTCTGTGTCAATTAAGTATTTAATTGAAGGAAGTGAGCCAAAATCTACACGAACAACTCTCAATTCAGATTAAATTTGAATGCAGAAAATACTTGAATTACATCATCGATACTGAAAATAGGTAAACAAATACATCATCAACATTACAAAATTTCAGCATATCCTGGTTGGTTTGGAAAATTTGGAAATTCCACTCCAAATAAATGGTACAAGACTTTTTTCATACGTCTGGAACTGTCGTATGATGTATTATATGACTGCCATTCAACGTACGAACATAACAGAACCTAATTAACACATAGCTTGGCAGGCAGACACAATTTTACTACCTCTTACTCATCAAATGTGCTCATGAATCCACCAATAAACCCAGCTCCATTACAATTCCCACACAAAATCTCTCTCTTCCCTCTGCAACAATATGTATTTAATAATATCAAATGCTCGTTAAATCCAAAAAATAAACAATAGTACAATCTAAATAGGAGGCTGCATGGAAGCAAATTTCAGATCATAAAAGTCAGGAAAAGAAGTTTGACAAATTCATTCATAGCATATAAATAGCTTGATGTAAACGTTGATAACTCAGAGTGATTTGTTGTAAACTATCATATAGAAGAGATCAGTGCCTATTATACAATACTTTCCAGGTTTTGAATCTAAATGAAAACCTCACATTATGTTCTCTATGTTTCAACAATTTTACCATAATTGGAATGGATTGTTTTCAGTGCACTTGAATGAGATACCATAATGACTCTGATACTACGTCAATAAAATACATGCATGAAAAGGGACAAATGGAAGAACTCCTCTTTATAGTCTACAATGACCTTAACTTACGGAATTCATGGTGACAAAGAAAATAAAAATAATGAAAAAATTAAAAAGTGGAAAATCCATGGTTTTGTAGGTTTGAAACTATGTTTTGTTACAACAAAGACATTACCATAGTAGATTACTTCCTACATAAAAACTATTCAGTCAAGCAAACCGGAGAGAAATCCCAAAATTTTGAAGTCTAAGAAGGAAAAAAGAAAAAATGAGAGGGTTGGAAGAATGAAAAAAGAAAGAAACTTAATTTCTTTGATGGTATTGTGAAACTATTATGATGAGAACCTTAAAAACCAAGAATTAAGAAAGAAAAACACAGTTTTACATCAGTACCTGCAAAGCCAACATGATCCGCCGGCTTTAAACTGTCCATTGAAATGATCCACAGAATTAACTCCAGTACCGTTGCATTGAGAACATTGTTTGGCACCTGGTAGTTTTATAGGAGATTACACAGTATATGAGCTATAAGTTATAACTATATATTGGTGGTAATCTCAGAAAATAAACAAGAAAAGAAATAAATTAATTTTCACCCCAAGAACCTGAAAATGATACTGGCAAAATGCTGATGTATGGTAACAATGTAAAACCTTTTTACAAGAATGGGAAGCAAATCTAAAAAGACTAAAATAGATTTAAAACCACCAGCACAAGGATGAGAACAACTGTACTTCCAGATCAGTGACCCATATCCAAGGATCACTTTTGAGGTGTTAAAAACAAACGTTTAAACACTCCAGAGGGAGACATCACAGAGACTGGGAGAAAACGGATAACTTTATACCCCTGATGCCATATGCAATGACTCATTATGAAGTAAATTGAATATATGTTTCTAGTCTGTCATTGACTCTTTCCAACATGAAGTATTGAAATTATGCACCATTCCACACGCAGAAAATATATAACAAGGAGAAACGGAAAAAAGAAAGGAAAAGAAACAAAATGAAAAGAAAATAAAAGTAGAGTAATATCACTAAATGCTGATATATATGAGAAACTATTTCAGGCTCAAACATCATGAATCAAACGACTGAGAATATCAACAAAGCATCTAGTCTCAAACATCAAGATAACACTAAAGTGGTAATTGACAAGCAATACTCTGCTTACCATTTCCTTCACAGTCAGCACAGACTATGCTCCTTGGTTTGGCGCTTTGATTGCTATCTGCAGCCTGTTGAGCCAAAATGAAAGAGAACTTGCAGTCAAATAATTACAAAGGAAGATAACCGAAATTTCAGATCAGTGTAATCCAACTGAACTATAAAACATAGTACCTATTGCAGTGCTACATCTTAGTTGTTCACAACAAGGTATAGAATTTTGCTACCCATTTGTTCTGGATCTACGTTAATGTCACAGGCAACCAAATATTATTAAAAAGTTTCAATCTATATTTATTGTCCTTCCTAGAATTTTTGCACCACCAACAATAATGAAACCACTCCTTGCTGCTGCACCAAATTATTAACCAACTGCTTAACACCTCTACTCATCCCATGAAGGTCTGAAACAGCAAGTGCATTGATTTATAATTCAAGCTTAGATCGCATTACCACCTGAACATATCAAATTCTATTATGTATTTTGGTATCACATATATAGAGAATCTTTGCCTCTAGTTTCCCTTCTTGACACATCATCTATCCTGCCTTAATAGTATGGGTAACATTCTAGTGATTCCAATCCTAGAATAGAGATATGAGTTTTTACGGTGTCTGTCAGGCTATCAACCTTTGTTACCAGCTTACTTGCATTCATTAAGTTTCACGAAAGATTAAATAGCCCATATGCAATGCACCATTCAACTAAACCTGGTGATTTCAAGCCACCTCTTCGCTATCCTAATTGGCAATTACCCAAATGGGTTGAGCCAATTAGTAACATTGTTGGAGAATTGAACCTAGACTTATTTGTCAGTGAATTCAAGTTCAACAAACAAATTGGAAAGTTTGCACCGTTCAAAAGGTAGCGAGCTGAAGTTGGATAAAATCTACAAATGAAACAACTTCTAATAAATAAGACAACAAATTCTTTACCTTAACCTCTAAAGATCGAATTTTGGCAGTTCTTGAGTTGTGAAACACTTCATTCACCCGGATAGACTTTCGAGCAACTGAATTGTCGATAGCTATACCTAACAAACAACACGAAAGGGGAAATATTTTTCAAAAACATATAATCAAGTAAAATTAAATACAGCAATTAATGTGAAAAATATTCATATCGAAATACATGCATATGCATATGTATGTCCATACCTGGCTTGTTCGGGGATTTGAAGGAACAAACGGGGGAGAAACAAAGGGAGTTTGCCATTCTCGACAGAGTTTTTGTTACTTCTTTGTATATTGAGAAGTGAAAGAATTCTGCTTTATGTTTTTGTATTGGTGGTGGTAACGAATAAATACAGCCATCACTAGATAAGGCTACCTCACCCTACACACCGAAGAGAAGGGACAATTTTCTCATTGAATTACTTAAATAACCTTTCCTAAGGTGATCAGACGAGGTCGTTTACAGTTTCAAGGATGTCGTTTTAAGAATGACAACAAGAGCATATCCGTCAATTAACATCACATTATCATGAAAAACCCAAAAAAAATGTTTCAAAAACAGAAAATGGCTTGCGCTCTCTTATCAAGTCCTATCCTTCTCTCTTCACAAAGTAAGCATTTAAGCTTTTTCTTAATCATCAAAATTGTAAATTTGCCAATGTTCTAGTACTGTTTTGTTCTTGTAACTTCTCTGGTGCTTTCTTTAATATATTTCTTACAAATTTTGTTGCATTCTCGTTAATTTTGTTGAGACAAATAGTTAAAAACAATTGCATCGGGAAATGTTAAGCTGTTCACAGTGGTGTTTATACATTCATATGAAATTTGAAGTTGTATGGGACTAATCATGTGCTAACGAACAGGAAGGGAAGTGGGGCTATATGCGAGGAGTTGCAGTAGCTCATTTTATGAGAAAGTTATATATAAACAGAGTTTTTTGAGAAGAGAAATTGGTAGCATCCGTGGAGGCAGAGTTGTGGTCGCCTCAGTGGTTTATAATGCTACGCCCTTTGCTTATACATTTCTTCAATTGTTTTTTTTTTTTTTTTTTGGGTTAATTTTTAATGACCTTATCTGTTGGACTTTTCAGTAAGTTACATCAAATAGAAAAATGATTACCCAAAACAGCTGGTAGAACATTGGTTCCAGAAATAAGAATTTTTATTAGATTGATTTTATAAGCTTACTTTTGAGTCCTTAAAAAACTTGGATAATGAGTTTCAATATTGATCAATTTTTATTCTGTTTATTTTTTATTATTTGCATGTTTGTCAGCTTGGAAGGAAGGTCAAGAAAAGAGAGACTGTGATTCCTGAACCTGATTATCGAATTCCAATTGTACTACTTGGTAGGTAACAGTGATTCTTTTTTGTGCTTCCTTTATGGCTTACGGCCTCTTCTGAGATATGTAGTTAACTAGTTACAAGGATCTGTCAATAAAGAGTTTATGAATGATATTGAAATTGTGAAAGTGCACACCAACTTTTATTTTTCTTTATAATTTTTAATTTTCTTGAATTCTAAGTAGCATCAAAACTACGACTATGATAATTCACGAATATCTTCAATGTTTACATGTACTCATGAAGATGTAGATGGTGTAGTAGCTAGTACCACTGCCAAGTTTACATGTTCCAATGCATTCAAGCTAGTCTTACATTTACATCTTCAATGTGTCAGCATAAAATTTGGATTTGTAGATAGTGTGTCAAATCTGAGAAACAAGTGATTTTATTAAGTTTGCTTTCTGCCTATATTTTTGTGTTACTTCTATACAAAATAAAACTCACCTTTCTTATCATTGACCCAATCATAGTGGTTAGACCTTGATGAACCCGTTCACCTTGATCATTGTCTGTTAAACATTCTTACTTTCCTAAACAAGATTGTATTTATGCTGTAAATTTTGATATATATGATGTATCATGTTTACTGAAACAGGTCTAGCTGGTGGGTTAGCTTATAATGATAATTTATTACCTGCTGCACCTGTTGGACTCCTTGGATTACTGCTGCTGTTCCAGGTAACAATAACTGGAAATTCACAGTTAAGAAGCGGACCTTCAAAAATCTAAATTTGAAAATGTCTAGTCAGTAATCATGCCAACCATCTTTGATCCCATTAATAGATGCATATTAACTTGTAAGAATTATCTAGTTGAGATTCTCCCACCGATAAAGGATAAGTATGCATTCAATGTTATGTTCAAGAATTACTTTGTTTAATAAAACACCTATCCTCCTTTTGTCATGTATTGCATTTTGATATCTATATTACTTTTTTCTTCTTTAACTGAATCCAGCTAACACTTGCTCCCTTCTTCCAGACTACACGAGTGAGATTTGTCTTTGACGATGAAGCTCTGGTCAGTACACTCAGTTTTCCAACGTTGGATTTGTGCATTAAATTAGATGGAGTGATCTTTTAAAAATCAAACTTTCTGTTGAATGAATCATAGGTGATAGTTTCTACTAGCTTGAGTGTTTGTGTTTAATCTATATAAGTTTATTCTTATCCTCTTTCTTTCTTTCTATTTTTCTTCTTTTTAGTGCACTGTACGCGAGAGACAATATCAGTTCATTATGATCAATTGTGATATTCAAGAGAAGTGTTTGATTATGCGCACATGCATATGTCAGTGAGGGATACATAGAGAACCAGATTAATTAATCTTTTTTGAATTTCTTTTGTGTTTATTTTTTTTTTAAATTTTTCTTATTTCCTGCATATTTCAGCTATCCTCCAAAATTCTTTTTACTTTATATGATGTTTATGGTTGTAGGAGGTCAAAGTAGGGGAGCAACTTGATGATTCAGGTGAAAATGTCTTTGTAGGGGGGAAAAACCGTTGGAAGTAAGTGTTCTTTCTCTCCCACCCAACTTTGGAAAAATGTAGGCAACTTATTAAGTTATTTTTCTTCAGATACTCAACTTTTGTGAATTGGGAGCTTTGGTGGCCAAATTTCCCCATTCTGGTGTATTTTAAAGAGACACAAACAAAGCCGGAAGGACAAGTTCACTTCTTCCCAGTAATTTTTGTAAGTATATCAGTAGATGCAAAAATTGGATTCATTACTGATTTGCTTATTCTTAAGTATCTTCCTTTCTTCTGCAAGTGGCAGTTAAGCTGATCTAACCTCTGAAATGGGCCTACAGCTTAACAGGGAGGGTGGCTAAAAACTTGAATTTTTATCTGAATTTGGAATATTAAATCTTAAAAATTGAAGTTAAAATATGAGGTATAGAGTTCAGTTATTATCTTACTAGGGTAATGAACTTAGAGTGCTGATACTTCTGTAATGCAATGCTTGATTTGTGCTGTTTTTCAATGTTGAAAATAGAATGGCAAGCAACTATATGATGTTATGGTGGAGAGAGCCGGCCCTTCAAAAACTAGTGGGCCAAAATAGTCTTACAGTCTGGCTTGTGACTCTGACTGTGAGGGCACAAGCATCAAATAATTAGGTATCACACTTCTGTCAGCATCTTACATTCATATAATGTGTTAGCTAAGATCAGAATTAAATTTTAAGAAGTCTGCTTTTCCTCTTTCGTTCATGTATTCATTTTTCTTGCAGGACATAAATGCCTTGCCCCTCATTTGAAGCTACATATGTTTTATTGTATCCGGACTGTGTATGAGTCGGATCAATCAATATAATAAAATATTATTTTATTGAGGTGAGGTACAGTTGTTAGTAAATCCTTCATTGAAAGTGTATATGATTAACAAAAAATCAAATATTATTGTGCATACACTGGGATTTCTAGGTGTTGTAAAAAATTCCTCATCTGCGCTTAATTATGTTATTTATTCATCAAATTAAATTTTTATGGTGCTAACTTGGCTTACCATGCTTGAAATCCGGAAACTTAGTGAGCTTTCAAGAAGTAAATAGGAGAAAGGAAAATAAGTTTAAATCTTAGTTTGGGTTTCTTTTATGATAGAAAATCCCAGCAATCTGGTTATTTGACTGTTTTATATTCAGAAGATTTCTTCTTTTCTGTTTCGGATTCGTATTTAACTAAGCTTCAAATCTACTTGGATAATAGTCCCATTCTGCATACCCGATATGATGATTCAAGATGCCGGCTTTACAAATGTAAGTATATGCCATTGACAGTCTTGCCCCATGTTTCTTTTACGACGGACCAAGAAAGTTTTGTTTGACAGTAGAAACATGGAGTTGCCCATTATTCTTTGGAGATAACAATACTTGTGTTCCTCTAAACCGATGGAAGGGATAATAATACTCTCCCAACTTCAGAAGTAATACCATTTTTCCCTGTTGAGATTCATAAATTAGGAAGAGTAATAATGTTTTTCTATTCATCATCTTAGAAGATTCTACTGTCTAACTTCCTTCTGAGGTACCTGCCGAAAACCGTTAAATGATTAAAGGGTTCCACGCACAATTCTGAAACAAGTACTAGCCACTCAGTATTGTTGCACAGCCATATCATTACACAAGGGTGAATAATTCGCGAGTGAACCATACCTTGTCTGAGGACATTATTACGCCTCTAACCATTCAAAAAAAAAAATAGAACAGAATGGAAATAACAATTTCAATGAAATAGGAAACAGGAATCTAGATGAAAAAATAACACAAAGTAATCGTTGATCTATAGCTTCATTTGTGTTCACTAAAAAAGTTCGATGAAACAGTATATGTAGGCCATCCAACAGAACATATAAACAGAATATATAAATGCTCAAAAATACACATCCAACAGAACCGATGGAAAAATACAAGCATATAAATGGACCAAAATTTTAACCAGGATGCAAGCTCAACAGTGTTGGATCTAATCCTAAGTTCCCCTTCACTTGAATTATAAACTCCAAGTCTCCTACAGCAGGTGGTTGCTCTGAGCAGTTCAGGAGCTGCTGTCTGAAGCTCAGTCCATATATATATGTCAGTCAGAAACCAGTGGGATTGTGTCATCAAAACCTTTTACTGTTAAACATATTTCCCTTAAAACAATAAAGAATTACGTGCGGTCAGCAAGAATCCAACTGCCGTTCATCAGGCAAGTGAAGACAGGCAAATCAACAGTGCTGTGGTTAAATTCTCTTTCCCAATGCAAAATTATGCCACTTTCATTAATCTTTGATGCAGTGGGCATCTGTACCATGCTGCGAGCAATGGTGATAACCCACACTATATAGGAAATCTCTAATCTCTTTGGCACTGCTGTTGCTGGCTTGCAACAAACGCTCATCTTCCTCATAAATTAGGTAGGGGGCTTCACCTTTCTTTCTTGATAGTAACTTTGTGGCTCCTTTTAACACGTGATATTCCCAGCCCTGAACATCAATTTTCACGAGCAGCACAGGCTCTGACTGTGGGATTACTTCATCAAGAGGGATGGACCTTACTTGAAGTGCAATTTCTTCATTGGACTTGAATGCCAACTTTGCTCCCGTCGCCGAAACAGCACTATTGTCAAGACGACCAACCAACTGGTAGTGTAAATAAGGATTAACAAAATCAGCATGACAGACTGAAGATTTTAAATAAACATGGTTGAAAGTGATGGAAGCTATCAGAAAGAATTTCACTAGAACATATAAAAGTGTTGAGGAATTTAGGATTAGGAGTTTGTGGAAAACACCAATTCCTAACAAAAAGAAATTGATGGATAACGTTCATCCAAATTTATGTAAACTAGAAACAAGCATGAGTGCCTCTATACCCGATCAACTCTTGCAAAAATTTCAAAGCAGGAGTCTTGGTAATTGATTATTAAACATTCAAAATTATTTATTTTACAATTTAGCATCACAAATTTGCGCACTATTGCCACAAAACTTCACCAACGATGTAGATCAACTATCTTAGTAAGCTAAACAAGGAATATAATTGCTGATAGAAACTTTAAGGATTGTTAATGCCACATAAATTGCTACTCCTAAAATCAAAAAGTAATGAGTTCATATAATCACCAAATTTTACATATGAGTAGAAAAATGTACCTTGTGAAAAGTAATATTTCCAATCCGATCAGATACAGCAGCCTCAAAAACCGTGACCGAATCCTCAATTCTATTAAACCAAATCCCGTCACAAATCCGTTGCAAATTTTCAAAAACAGGCTCGAAACTCAACACTCTAAATCCCATAACAGCAGCTGCAAAAGATGCCATCCCCACATTAGCTCCCACATCCACAACCAATCCCTCTTTATTTTTCTTGTCTTTCATTCCCTCCAAAACCTCCTGAATTGTCTCGGAAATATCGGGTTTCCTAAAGGGCTTCCCCTTCAAAAACCTCACAATGTTTTTATGAGGCTTGTCGGGCAACTTTCCAAAATCGGGAAGAGAGTAAATAAAGGGGTATTTAAGATTTTCGACAATGTTAGCAATGATGGGGTAGGATTGGGGGCAGTTTTTGCAATTAAAAGGAGATATTGAAGAGGATTGAAATTGGGTTTTCACAGAAAGATAAGGATTAGAATTAGGGTTGTTTGAGGAAGTAAAGAAATAGAAGATGAAGAGGAGAAAGAGGGATATGAATAAGAGGAGGATTAGGGGAAAGCGGAGTCTTGATTGTTTGGAGTCTCTCTTCCAAGCATTTGCCATAACGAACTAATTTTCCGGGAAATTTTGGATTAGATCTGCGAATGCAAAGAGACATACACTGACAGTGTGCAACTGCAGCTATGATGAAAAAAGAACGTCCTGCTTTACTTGCCACTTACCAGTTACCACTCACAATTAAGAAATTCCCGAGTTAATTTAATCGCCACCCTGACCCTCCTTTTTTTTTTTTTTTTTTTTTAATTACGGGATTTTCGGACCGATTTACGTTCGTCTGAAAAACTAACAGTGATACCCCAAATAATGGTTCTATCTATCAATCTATGTTAATTAATCGTAATTGTGTAAAAGGTAAAAAAATGCCCACAATTTATTTAAGATATCTTTTTTCTAGCCCTTGGGAGTTTTATGATGGTGGTTATGAGAGTAAACTACCGTAACGATTTTGAAGGTAAACCACTGTAATGATTTTGAGGGGTTTTTAGTAACGGTTTTTAAAACATCCAACCTGTACTGTTTTGATAGTTTTTTAAAATGATAAATTTATATATATGCCCCATAAAAATACCCTAACTTCTACCAATACTTGAGAGTTTTGTTTTTTTAATTACAAGGTAAGATTTCTTTATTTGTTTTCTATTAATTAGTATTTTATAATTTCAAATGTAATAAAGTCTTTTTATCCTTCTTCGTTATTCTTTGTAACATCTTGAATGATAAAAAAATTGTAGCTCCACTTCTATCTAGAAATGAGATTTTAATAATTTTTTTTCATGATTGCTTAAAATCATTTTATATTTAATATGGTTGAAGACGCGTATAATATGTTTAAAATTTTTTTAGATATAATTGAGATAGTTTTATAATAGATAGGGTATTTGTGAAATAAAATTTTAAAACCAACCAAAACATCCCGATTTTAGATGCTTTATAAACCCCTTAAAAATACACTACATTGATTCTAAGGGGTTTTTGAGCCAATCAAAACCAGTGCATAAAAAATCTAACAAGTAATACTTTTAGAACACTTCAAAACCAATCTAATTAAAAACCCCTCAAAACCAAAAAAAAAAAATCTCCCCAGCAAATCATATCAATTGATGAAAATATAAAATGCAAGACTAAATCTAATATGTTTCAATCACTTTTTAAAAATACTAGATTAAATGAACTAGATAATAGTAGATGCGTTAGTAAACCAAAATCTTTAAAGAGAAACAATTTATCGTTTAAGTCAATCCTTTCAAATTTTGAGAATTAGAATCAAATTAGCAAGGTGATTATGTATGACCAAACCCCAAATCACGCAAAACGTCTAAATTATCTTTAATGTTTTTGTCTTGTTATTATTAAAAAAAAAAAACATAAAATAATAATTTAAAAAATCTTCACTCCACCATCAATCCATCCGCCTCCATCACCCACCTTCAACTTCAAATCACCACATAGAATCTCTTGGGTAATGATAATTTCAACATGCATAGGAAACCATCTCCAGAGGTCTACTGACATTGTCAAGTCAAGCACCAACTTTTTCAGGTTTCTTTAATCATTCCATAAAGCAAGACTGCAGGAATATGAATTTTAGATTCACATACCATGTACACGGCCTTTATCAATGTTCAAAGGGTTCAGGTAACTCTTAAATCATGAAACCCGTCAATACATCTTTGCTTCTGGCTCCGCAACGCCCAACAATTTCTTTAAATTCATAGATGAGCACTACCATATAGACATCCCATCCATTTTACAGTGACAAGATCACGAAATGCCAGAAACAGATTAATAAAAAAACTTCTGGCTTGAAGATGTGGAAAAATGGAATCTATATAAACATGAAAAAGTTAATTACAGATTACATTATAAAGGTAGGATCAGACATAAAATACACTTGATACATTCTAGATTTGCAGCACCACACTAGTGCCAACATAATGTTTGGAAGAAAATGAATATAACTGTGACCTGAACTGATGACCAACAAATACATTTTCACTGCTTGCCACTTTCATCATGTCAACTTTGGTATAGTGATTTCTTTAAGTGAAGTAACTACTCTCCGGAATACCTTGAGATTGTGGCCGACTTTATCCTGAAAAAGCAAAAAAAAAAAAAACAAAACGCTTATCAATAACTTAAATTGAAGAGGACTAATAATAGTTGTTGGCACCAAAAAGAAATCTCAGTGTTTGCATAATCCCAATCATGATTTAAAAATGGTTCAAGTTTTGGCTCCCCACCAGTCACAATTGTTTTGAGCAAAAGTATCCTAGCTAAACTAGAAACAACTGCTAGTCAACTGAAGGCCTAATTAAGACCAAATCCGCAAATCAAAGTGAATGGGAGAACATTAGCAAAAAAGTGTTGGCCTTGTTTCCACATGAAGAACACGTGAGAGGATCCTGTAATCATTTGACTTTTAGCAAAATGATAGATTGTTTTTATATTCATTGCAGCAGATCCATGGTCATCCAATAGAAGGAAACAATGGAAAGAAAAAAGGCTCAAGTTTCATGTCTTAACCCTTTATAATCCAATTCCTATGATTTCAATTTCTTTCAAACAAATCAGAACTCAAATCCCAGCAAGCACCAGCTATACTCTTCCAAAACTAGAATGCCTCGAAGATGTGGTTTAGCACTTGAGTAGCAATGACTAGGAAAAAGAAAACCAGACAAAAGAAAAATCCAGGAATCAGCATACCTCACTAAGTAATTCAAGCCGTTCTAATGTTGGAATTAACTTTCCGCAGAACATACTAATGTCCTGTCCCAAGTCAGACTTGGCACCATATGTTATCATTCTCATAGTACCACTGCTATCAGATACAGCAGAACTGCCAATAAAAAGAAAAATCAATGACACGAGAATAACTTAAGCACAACATGGCATCAAAGCAACAATTAATTTACCAATGAGCCCACACTTCACAGATAAAGGGGCACCATAAATACAAGATAGGGGAACCTCAACCCCTAAAAAGAAATGAAAGAGAGAGAAAATGTGAATGGAAACATACCTGTCCTGAAAATGGATGAGAATGATATTCAATACATGCTCCACAAGAGGAAGTAATAAGGTGATTAGCTGATCCCTATTACCAGCAACCTGGCACATTTCCACCATTGCAACATATCTCCTGTAAAGTAGAATATTGCAAAACAAAAATTCATGTCAACAAAAGAAGAAATGTGCAACAACCAAGCAGTTGTTCATGTAAGCTTTAGTTTTAAGGTGAAGCAATAGCAGAATAAGAATCGTTGAATCAAGCAAAGCATTATTGTAATAGTGCAACGTTTATAATGAAAAGTACAGAATTAACATATATCCCACCACAGCAGTGGCACAGAATTTGAGATTATGCTTTGGTTGGTAATAAACAGATTAATTGTCGTAAAATAATGCTAAAGATTTTGCTCCGAAGGACTCTATACCACACTGACATATATGGAACACTAAATAATTCTAAACAACCAATTGTTTACCGAACACCATACAGCCTTTCTCCTCGTTATATGTGTGCTTCAAAGAATTTGAAACATAATTAATCAATAACAACCAGTGCAGTCATATATTGCAATACTCTATCTGAGAGAAGCATGAGAGAATATATAGATTCCCATGAGATCGATACCTCATGAATTCATTCAACTTATTGAAAATCTAAACCAACAATTTAAGGGATACACAGCCACAAACAATTCTATGGCAACTAACCATTAAATAACACAGATCTATTGGTAGGAGTAAGCGAAAGGACAACATTCATCATAAAGGTGGCAGCTCAGGTTATTCGAACAAAAGTAGTTCATTTTTTTTTTTTCTATAAAATATGTTAAAGAGATACAGATAATTAGGGATACCAAACCAGATTTTGTAATGCTTTGACATCATTCAAACCCACAGGAATGATGCTCAGAGATCATTCTCAAGAAATTCATAAAATTACAATTGGCAAATGATAGATCTGTTACCAAAGACAAAACTAGCATATACTTGTTTCCTCATAAAGTCAAAAAAAAAAAAAAAAAAAAAAAAAAAAAAAAAAAACCTTTAAATAACCACGAGACCAAAAAGCTTCTGCTCATAGGTAAGCGTCTATCAACAATATTTAAACTTTAACTTGTGCCCAAACACAACAACATGTACAGCCATTTAACTATTGCAAATAAGAAACTCCAACACAAAGACCATTTGGTCAAATCCAATACCACCCTAAATTAGCACCTAACCCAAGATCTAAGTACATAGAATAAAGGCTAACTTTGGAATTTAAGCTCTAACAAAGGTATCAAGTGAATACCTTTTCTGTATGTCATCTGATGATGAAACATAATCTTGTCGGCGACACATATTAATAACTTCGTCTACCTCCTGCCTTGATAGTTCATTTATGTCCCGAATCTGTGAAGTGATAAACATCAGTACCATTTGCACCTCATTATAGTACCATAAGAACTGAAAACAAAACAATTTTCTTCAGCTGCTCTGCAATCATATTTCACCTTATTAAGCAGTAAAGATTTTTCTTCAGCCGCTCTTTCAAGAACTGCTGTCACATAATTAAGAAGAGAACCAAGCAAATTCAATGTGGGCTGTTGCAGTCCAGAATGGGCATTGTAATCACCAGCACCATCTGAAACCTGCAATAAGACATGTAGGGCAGATAGAGAAATATAATTTAATCCATTAAGCATAACTAAACTAAACTAAATAATTCCAGTCACTGTAAAAGGCAATGTTTCTCCAATTTAACCTTCCTATATACCCACCTGCAACCTCAGTGATTTCTTAGTCACCAGAAAATATAGATAGGAGCTTAGACTGAAGCACAAGCGAAATGTGTTCAACTCTGACCTCCTCTGATTCTATTCACCAAAAAGTAAAGAAATTAAACTACAGTTGTGTATATTTTGATTCTATATGATATAACTCCTTTAGTTGTGCTTAAAACAAAACATGAGCATACCTCAGGAGGTCTTACTGACCGGGGAAACATTGAACTCTCCAGATCGCTAGAGAAAAGCACATGCATAATACCAAACAGACCTTGAACAAAGCCATATTCATCACTTGCCTCATAAGGCCAAACCTATAGAACATTAAAATGATTTTAACAAATAAGAAATAAGGGGTTGAAAAACATGGCTCCATATTAATGACAAAGTGACTTAAAAATATAAAAGAATGGTGGATGCAATTGTCAATATAATGATTTTAGCAATTGAAAGTATCAAAATTAGCCAGGTGTTAGAGCAGAATAAACAGTGCGTTGGACACCATAAAATTAAGCCATTAAGCTCAGAACACTCAGGAATGGCACTTACCTTGCTAAGTATACCAACAACAAGATTAATCTGCTCCATTATCAATTCATCACCCCCAAAAACATTTTCTTGAAGAACTTGATCAAAGAGTAACTGATGTCCTTTGACAAACTCTATGACTTCACGAACAATTTTATTCTTCACCTACCAAAAGCAAATAAGAAGATGAAGAAAACTAGGATCTTAGGAGAAATAAGAGAAAAAGAATGTACAACAAAAGGGAAATAAAGTCTTAGTAAAGAAACTTATCAAATTCAACAATCTATATTTCCAATGTCACATTTGGTGAAGCATATTATTTAAAACTTATGTTAATGTAGTTCTCTTAAGAAATTGGCATACTTCTTATTGATTCCATTAGAAAATAAGCAAGTCTGTGATTGAACAAGAACATTCAGGAGAGCTTGAGGTTGACTTTATGGTTCTGATAAAGATTGTTGATATATAATAATTATTACGGAATTAGGCTCCATATTAAGAAAATGACAAATATTTCAGGGCTGTTAGGTTTTCTGTTGAATTCATTTTACCAAAAACAACCTCTTCATAAGTTCATAAAATAGTTAAAACAATGGGAAGCTCATTTGGGTCTTCGTCGTATCTAGTACTCGTGTACCAATCACCACTTATATTCAGGTTTCCAAAGAGTAGGATCCAAACCCTACTAATTTGAACCAGGTCTAACTAGTGGAAAGGCAAGAGAGAACCCATTGATACTGCAACCAAAAATCTAAGGTAGAAGCAGAGTAGCCATGCACTGAGGTTAAGTTGAGAAGTTGCAGTATGGTCTAAGAATAAGAAGACTAACCTCAAAAAAGTCAGAAGTATCAACCAACGATGTGAAAGAAAACACCAATCTCAACATAGGAGTTATGATCATCCGTTGCCTGTCAATGTCCTTGGCTACATCTCTTCGGAGCTTTGTGCCAACTCGTCTCAAACTTCCCTGGTTGATTATGTAGCTTTATTTAGTCAAATTACCAGTGAAACAAAAAGAGGACTATTGAGCATAATGGCAACTTTTTCACCTGCAAATCAACAGCTCTGCATGAAGAAAAATGCTCCAGAGCTCCTATTGAAAACAGAACCTGGGCACCAGATTTCCCATACTTGTGACCGATTCTCAAAAGCAATGCAAGTTCGGCCTCAAGAGTACATGCTCGCTGCAATGAGTCTAGTGAATGCCTGCCATCCTAAATCAGAATATCATTTTAAGTAAGATGAATATATTTGCACAAGAAAAAAATATATATATATATTAAAAAAAAAAAAAAAAAGCAGCAATGAAGGGAAACTTAAATTGCAGATTTACAAGGTAGGCAAAAAAGATAATCCATATCCAATGATTGAAAACAAGACATAAGTCAGAAAACAAAAAGTGACACACTTTGACACTCCACATAATTTGAAAAAAATGGTCCTTGAAAAACAGAAAGGAGAGCCGAATAAGCTATGTTTCCATTTCCTAGTATGAATCTATGAGATAAGTGAACAGTACTATCCTCTTTCTACTTGTTCTGTGCAGGCAAGTGATGGGCGGCATGAGTTGGTTAGATAAAAGTGTCCGTACATTGGAGATGTCAAGGCAATATTCAGATGACAGAGGTGCTTGAAATAAAAATCCAAAATCATTCCTAAAAGCAGACAGCAATAAGATGTATAATTGAAAGATCATTTTTCTGAAACTTGACAGTGATCATATATATTTAGACTTGCACTATAATCTTCCTTTAAAGATACTTCAAAATGGTTGCTAAACAATTACAACAAGATGTCCCATCTCGTCCTTTGGAATCTGATTCACATGTCACTTTTGCAAAAACAACGTTGATACAATATTCTGGACAAAATAGATACCTGATAGGAAACATTACTGATGTTTGTTAAACAGGACCTTAAAAAACCCCTGCTTTGAAGCTGGCTTAAGAAATATTTTTCATGATCAAGACAGATCAGTGCATCCAGAACATAGAGAGAGATTGTCTTCCCAGGTTCACTGCCTTGAGTTGCATCTTTTATTACCTGAAGCATTGAAATTAGACAAAGGAGAAAGTGAAGATGCTCATCAAGACTACCAAGAAACCAAAATTGTACTGAACAAGAATGAGGACAATGAAAACATTTCATGATAACAAAAAATTGCAGAAAAGAAGATATGTGAATGAGACAATCAATTACTAGAATTAAATCAAAGAGACACATCTAAAAAAAATAAAAAAGAATCAGATGCCACAAGACAATGCATTTGTCATGTCTGATTATGAAGAATGAACATGGAAGACAAAGTCTCTGCACTCTATTGTCATTGAGGAAAGGCCTAAATTTTACTTTTTCCTGTAACAACAATTAGACAACCTTGCAGCACCACCATTCTTTCTTCCCTTAAAAGTGGGAAATCTTTCGATGAGAACTGAACACTAAGAGTGCAGCTCCCAACTAAGCTTACAATGGTTAAAAGATTGAACCAACAATGCAAAGAGATGGGACTATGTACACTAATATTAATATGAGATAGAGATATTAAGTTTAATTGAATGAAAGATGCTTAGATTTAAATATCACGTGACAAAACAGAAAAATATTCATCAACTGTAAAATTTTTGCAGTAAAACAAGAAAAACAATATCTGATATGTACAAATGACCTTAGTAACAAAGGGTCTAATAATAAATAATTAGTTGATAGAATCAAATATTAACATTAACATCACTGAACAAGAATATAATAGTTCGATATCAAAATTTTTGACTATTTGTCATGATCCTTTATAAGTAAAAATAAATCAAATTTTCTCAAATATAAAAATTTTCAAGATATCAGTATACCATTTTTTTTTTCAAACTTTATGGTGAGAATTTTCAACCCTGGCTCACCATATACCACTCCAGACCGGGCCTAGCCCGGGCAAGCCTGATCCAGGCACGGGGCTTTCACATCCCTATTTGACATTTTGTATTGAATGAATGAAGGAGAGATATACGCACCAAATCCAAGATGGCTTGAGCCTCTGTCCTTAATATAGAGAAATTGGCATGAGCTAGTTCAGCTTGTTCTTTATCAATCTGGGAAAAATAACACAATAATTGTTGACTGAAACCTTTCTTCCATCAAAGGAAAACAATTGTAAAAGAAAATGAACAGCTCAAAGGTTTAAGAAACAACATGCCTTCTGGAGATCCAGATCTTCACCATCTTGTTCATCAAGCAACAAAAACTGCAAAACAGTTGTTGGAACATCTGGAGCAAGCATATGTTGACAATACTGGAAATAGCTAAGAAGCAAGGCATATTGACTGAAATACAGAATGATAAATGAAGGTCAGGTGCGATCTACAAAAGTAAAGCAAGCTAGAAACAGAGCCCTATTTAAAGTGTACCGTCTCCTCAAGGCTTCAGACGATTCATTTCTCAAAATTGCCATGATTAGCTTAAACAACAGGGAGTGACAAGCACCATTTGACAATTGTTTCACCATGATAACATCAAGAAATGTGACACTATCAGAATTTAAACCACCCAGGCTTAAAAATCTTTCATCACGTAGTTTAGCCATGCATGTAAGGGCAACCTAGCAGCAAGCCGACTTAGATAAGTTAATCAAGCTAAATAGAAAAAAAGGGCAATCACAGGAATAAGTAAAAAATAGTTGGATAAGTACTACCTGGCACAATATAAATGCCATCCTTAATGAACAGTCCGGAGAAGCAGAAGCACCGAGGGACGAATCAAGAATTCTGTCAATGACCATATTAAACAGTTAGCTATTAGCTAATGCTCCTAATAGTGGATAAGAAATATTAATGATAAACAGGGGGCTCACTGATATAAGATTTCAGATCTGTTTCCAAGCAAAGATATCCGTCTAGATAAAGAGACCTACAAAAGCAATTAGGGGGGACAAATGGCATGATAAAGGTTGTTCAAATTATGTTCAACTGTCTCTAAGAAATCAAAGGAATTCTCGAATAAATACCATAAACTATATGAAAAAGTAAATTAACCTCAACAATCTGGGACCATCCTGTTAACATATGAAGTTGGGCAGCTTGTTCCTCAAGGTTCTTGTTGTACTTCCATCCCCATCTCAACAACTGTTGAATTGTCTCTCTAACATCATTTAGCTCTCCTTCGCTGCCTAAGTTACCCAACTGGGGATAAACAGAATTGAATTTCTGAAACAACTGAGTAACATCAGTACCAGCATCTGACTTTTGAAGTTTCAAGGGAACAAGTTCACAATAAAATCCTACTTTTAGGTAACTCTAAAGCAACTAAAACACACCTTCCATAATTTTTCACTGAACGAAGCAAGGTCAATTAGACGATCACCCCGCTCCGAATAGTAGTAGATACCACCCTTTTCCGAAGTTGTTGGATTCCCAAGTATGTCTTCTGCCTATAAATCATTTTTAATCAAATACAAAATATTAGGTCATACAAATTGCCATCAATGGCTAGAGTCTTACCAGCAAATCGTATTTCGTACTGGAAACAATCTGAGAAAGCTTCATAGCAGTATCTGGAGATCTGAATTGGACAACTTCAAGCAACTCTAAAACCTGAATATGATCCCAAAATAAAAATTGTTAATTTACAGCAACAAAAATAGAAATCTGGACTAACCCATCTAAAATAATCCACATGAAAATTTGAAGGCAAATGATTTTAATAATACTAATGATACCAACTACAGAACAGAAAAAATTGCATAAAGCATAATACAGTATTAGATACTAGTTCCACAAAACATTTATTTTAGTGTAGAATACAGGACTGGCATGGTATAAGTAGGCTATATCTGTAAATAGCATTTGAATCACTAATGTGCGTGTGTGTGAACACACACAGAGAGAGAGAGAGAGAGAGAGAGCAAGCCCACCAATAAAGAAATCTAAAATAAACTAGTCCCTAAATGCAGGGGCATAGCCAAAATTTTAGTCAAGCAGGCTGAAACATGAAAAATGCGCTTTACAAACAAATATGTGAATATTCAAAACAGCCTGTTGTTTGAGAAAGAGATAACATCATCCTAGTGTTTGTGTGTGTGTATATATATACACATAGATTGTTTCAAAAACAAAAGGACAAAAAACTGCCACTAAATACTTAAGACAACATAAACTCGAAATCTTTTTTCTTTTTCTAAATTCTAATTTAGGGGCATAGCCAAAATTTTAGTCAAGCAGGCTGAAACATGAAAAATGCGCTTTACAATACAAATATGTGAATATTCAAAACAGCTTATTGTTTGAGAAAGAGATAACATCATCCTAGTGTGTGTGTGTGTATATATATACACACATAGATTGTTTTAAAAACAAAAGGACAAAAAACTACCACTAAATACAATAGAACCTCTTTATAGTGATACTCTATATAGGAATAACCTCCATATAGTCATAGAAAATTATGGTTCCAACTTGGACCAGTTATGAATAAGAATAAATTTCACATTGTAATAAGTTATAATTTTTTAGGTCCCGTCTTAAGGAACTTGTCTCTACATAGTAATAATTATATGTGTATTACAAAAAATATATATTATGTTACATTAAAAGTTTAAGATGAAATAAAATATTTATCTAAACTTGTTTGACAATGATTTATACTATAGAGTTGTTACCAAATCTTTAATCTTGTGGATTCATAATAAGTCACCAATATGGACACCTTCTAATTAAAGCCAAAATATTTCTAACTTCTCAAGTATGTTTGGAGCTTTTTGACACGAAACTTTTGGTATTTCCGCACTATCATCCTCAAAATTATCTCCTTCCACTTCTTATCTAATTCTAGTAATGTTTTTTTCTTCAGTTAAAGCATACATGAATTGTTACTCATTTAGATGATTGAAGTATACATTAATATCTATTTGATTAGTATAGAGAAATTGTTGAATCTGATCACTCAATTCTGCAATAACTCTTTGATATCCATTTTCGTACTATCTTAATGCTACTAAAACAATGAATTGAAATCCTAATATTACTAAAACATAAATGGAAATCCTAATACTACTAAAACATGAATTATAAAATAATAAATTTTTTTGAATAAAAAATTTATTTTTGTAACTACACCTCTATTAAGTTATAACCTCCTCATAGTAATAAATTTAGTTGGTCTCAACATTATGACTATAGAGAGGTTCTACTGTACTTAAGACAACATGAACTTGAAATCTCTTTTCTTTTTCTAAATTCTACTGTACAAAATAAAGTTATTAGGAATAAAAGGTTCAAACTAAATAGATTTTCAAGAGAAAACATACAAAAAGAAGATAAGTTTTGCTATTTTACAAAGTAATAAATGAGAAGGATAAATAAAAATTAAACTATGAAAAAAGAATTGAAATATATAAAATAGTCTTGTGTACCCTTAATTTATAAACTTCTTGCGCCACTCCAATTAAAAACTGAAAATTGCATATTCAAACATTTTAAACTTATTGTTAAGGGTAAAAATATCAAAAAAGAAACCAACATTTTAGCTGTACATGTAATACACATACATGTCCTAATATCCTATAAAGAGCCACTTCAGGCCTGGGGTCTGCCTATGCCTGAATATCAGGATAGTACAGGAAAAAAGCAACAATAATGCATATTACCCTCCACGGTACAAAGAATACCTTGCTCTTACTGATGGTTCTGGTCCCACTAGCATCTGGGAAAGGGGAAGAAATTGCACGATCAGCCTTATCATCAATAAAGTCGGGCCCAAATAGATGAGCAAAGATGATCTGGCATGTCTCTTGGTGAGTGGAGCCACTCCCATAACCAGCATGCAATTCAATAGCTAAAAGCTTCAGTAGCCATGCTCTCTAAAGAAAGTAAGAGACAAAAAATTGACATGAATAGAATTTAGAGAATATTAAACAACATAGCAAAATTAGCATGCAATCCCAAAAATGTCAATACTTAGTTTCTGAATCAAACATGAAAGCAGCATGCATCATGATAGTTTGGATATTGCACCATATAAAATAAGAACACAGTGAGCGCTGGAATTACCAAGGCATCAAGAAAATTCATTAAAGTTTAGCATACAAATCTAGAATATATGTGCTAACTACAGCTGAATGTGTTTAAAGTCTTTGATCATCATTGTTTAATAAGCAAGTATATATACACATAATAATGTCCTAATACTGAGAACAATATTACTTCTGATTCCTCTACTTGTATGTGCTATGCAAACAAGTAAACACAAAGAAAAATTAACTCCTGTAGGTTCTGACAGCTAAACTGCTAGCACACAGTTTGCATGAGCCACAAACACAGATGAGAATGATACAAAAAGTCACCTGATGGAGGGAACTGATGCGAAGTGCCTGGTTACTATTTCGTTTAGGGAGTGGAGCTACACCGACAGTATCAAGGTGCTGCTACATAGCAGTAAAAGGATTTTAAGAAACACAAGCAACAAGAGAAAAAAAATTATAAAGGTAATCTACTGTATCAGCATTCAACTGAAGGGTTTCAAAGCTTCAAATTACAGTGCATACTTTACCTTAACAAAGAATTGATACTTTCTATTACTCAACATATCCATGGTAGGAGCACATGTTAATGGATCCAAGCATAACTCATAGAGCAGCTGCATAAGGCAACCAGTGAAAATCTCTCTACATTAGCAGAGAACAGACCCCGAAGAAAAGGAAAAATGTGAAACCTTTAAAACCAGGTTTCTTATTGAAAAAGCCAAAAAGAAATGGGAGGAAAACTGATCAAGTAGATCTAACCTGAAAACCGAATTCATGAAGTAATGCATTCACATCTGGTTTTGAAAGTTTGTCCAATATTTCAAGGATAATCTTCAAGCAACTGCAGATGACATAATAAAAGCACAACTGAAAATACAAACATTGAGAAAGATGTATGTTAACATATACAAGTTAAAACTGACTAAACCTGTAATGAAACTTTGGCTGCAAAATTGTCCGTTCAATAGATGTATCAAGATCAAATTTCAGCAATAAATGCGTAACATTTGGAACTGGCCTACTGATATTATCAATGAGAAGCTGCAAAAAGTGTCAAGCATCCATGAGTATCATAGATAATTCTTGCTATCATTTTTTGCATCTTAAAAGACACGTATAGAAACTGACCTGCATTATGAGAACCCCTGGATCCTCACCACTGTTCTCTACAATTTGACTCTCTTCTGATCGTAACTCAAGGCAGGCTGCATAATCCTCCACCAAACTGCTTGCTGCATTGTATTTTAGCAGCAGTTGTACAAGCCCAACCATGCGGGAACTGTTGTCCAAAGTAGTATTAAACATACAGAACCAGAAGTGATAACTAAGTGACACTAATAAATGTCAGAAAACGGCACAAAAGAGATACCTCAGAATACTCATGATTTTGATGGAGCATTGCTGAATTTTTGGCGAAAAATCATATCTTACATACTCCAACAAAGCCACAATTTGATTATGATCTTGAGAGAGTATAACATCCAAAGGCTACACAAAACAAGACCTAGTAATGAGAACTTCATCAAAAGTAATTATATGATTCTTCCACTACAAAGATAGATTCTCAGTCATTATGTGATGCTTCCAAAAATGGAATATCAAGATCAACTTTGAGTTACATGTTGATGCCAAGAGATGAAACGTCCATTAAATTATGCAACTTCTATGTTTTGCAACTATCCTAAAGATCAAAAAGAGAAAAGGGAAGTCTGTCTAAGATACTTTTTTTTTTTTTTTTTTATAGGAAACTGACTAGAATATTTTATTAATAGCAGAAAGAAAGGCAAAAGTAGTCCATTTAGTAAACAACACTAGCCTTTTGTGGATAATACAAAACAAGGTTTAATTCCTGTCATTTAGAACAAGTGAATAGCATATGGAAACTTTTAGAAACTGAAATATGTGCCACATATGCTGACACTAGATGTTACTCAGAACTTAAAGAACAGACTTATATAAACTGAAATACATGCCACAAATAAAAGTACACATGCTGACACTTGATGTTCCACTCAAAACTTCAAGAACAAAAATCACAGCTCAAGTCTCACTTCTAATTCTAAAATGAAAATGCTGCAATCATATGGTCCGTCAAAATGTAAAAGCATGTTTGTCAATCTTCAACTAAAAGGTAAAACAAGTCTAATGAGACAAAAGCTTCAGACTTAAATAAATACGAGAAAATATGAATAAGTTCAGTGAACTATCAAGCAAAGGAAATTAATTACCTGGTATAAAGGACGCCAGAAATCAGACACAAGTAAATCCGTCTCAAAGACAAGGATGATAATTTCCAAAGACAGTTGCACAGCCTTTTCTAAAAGTGGCCCATATGTTTGACTAGTCCGTTCAGTAATTACTGAATTGACTCCAGTCTGAAGGATACCCATAATATTACGGAAAATAGTCTTGCCACTCATGAAATCCTACCAAAAAAACAAAGGATAAAGTAAGGAAAAAACTGAATTATCAACACAACATTGAGTTAGACGATGCAATGTCAACTAGTCAGTAAATCAAACATATAACCATGGAAGGCAATCAGTGGAAGTATACACATTTTCCCAAAAGGGAATAAAAAAAATTGAGGCATTGGCCTTAGAAAGCACAAAAATGGGCTTTACCGACAACCAGTTTAATAAAACATGGACCAGAACAAATTACCAGCATATTGAATATGCAAATAATAAGTTATCAGCTTCTATACCCCAAGTCATTCTCTGTGCATGGGATATAATACATAAGTGGTCCCATGAGGATGGAACCTCAGAACTCTTGGTTGAAACCAAGGGTCCCAAGGTCATACAATTAGATAAATACACCCAGAATTTGTTCATAGTTTGATGGCAACTATTGATAATATACGAGGTTATACTATAATGGCTAAACCAATACGTCTACATCACAATGTCAAATATTCCATGTACATTTATTCTACTTTGGGCTAGTGAAAGATAAAAATGGGCAATAACATTAGTAAATGCCACTTGTTCCTACTGAAAATTAAAAAATCTGATGATAGAGACAAAGTCAAATCCAAAAATTTTACCAAAGTCAATGTTGAAAAGGAAAATCATTTTCAGAAGAGGAAAAAAGAAATTAGGAGATATAAGAGACGATATAAACACAATGACAAGAATAATACTAGAAAAATTGATTAGTAAAATTAGAGAACCACCATACTGAATTCTGACTGACAGTGTTGTGCAACAAAATTTAGAAAAGCATATAATATACATCACAGGTTCAAAGAATTATAATTAATCAACATTAAGCAGCAGGAATCTACAATCCGAATTACTACCATCTGCAGACATAGTTGTAGCAAATAACACCAAAATAATAAGTTTGAAACAAGCATACTAGACACAAAATATTAAACTACTTATATCACAAGCATAAACTAGCCCTATATTAATCGTGTAAAAGAAGAAATAAACCATCAAAATGAGAAACACATACTTTTAGCAACTCTAACATAGGGAGCTGCATCTGAAGCGAAGATGGCTGCATTAGAGTCGATGATTGTTCAACAACACTATCAATATCCTCATCTTGAATGTCATACATGTTCAAAACCCTGCAAAATAAATAACATAAGTAGGCTAATTTCTAAACATATAATCCAACATAATGAGCATACTAAATACGACTCTAATTCAGAGTCAAGTCAACCACTATGTTTCTAGTACTGAAACATATTCTCATATTCATATCTTCTTATGTGTGTGCAGGGGTTATCACACAAAGAAAAGCAGAAATTTGCCAAATTTTACGAGAAATAATAACAGCTCACAATTAAAATGAGTAGAAGTTCAAAATCACAGAGAAAACCTTCCAAATAAGAACCATGGTATATACTCACATTTGAAAATGCTTAAGACAAGCAACAACCAATTGCCATTTCTCACAAGGATCTGCATATGCTCTTTGCGGGAATGGCCCAAAAACATGATCATATATGAACCTGAAGATGCCAACAAATCTGCAAATAAAATAAAAAAATGATCCCCCAATATAAAATATGCAAGGGATAGTAAACCACCAGACTGAAAAGCACTAATATACCAAAAACCAATACCTACGCCCTCTGTCGCTCACATCTTTCTCTTCAGCAATTAGTACATTTAAGAGATTAAGGAAAGATATCGTTGAAGGATACTGCTCTCTCCTTGCTTCTATTTCATTCAGCTCAAATTGCATATCATAAACCTGTCAATAACAGGACATGACGTGATTGATCTTGTTCATTGCAAATAGAACGAGTACTATTTCCTGTCAAAATTTATACTAAGCCCAAGCATCTTGGGTTGGCCTACTAAAGCACAAGAAAATAACTCCTTGACATCAGCAACACTACTTCACTATATTCTTTGCCATCAACAAGTTTAGCTTACACCAAATGGCATTTATAATAAGAAAGCTTATCATCACATATTGTTGTTTACAAGCAATAGAAACGATGAAAAGGAAATAGTCTTTAACGTACTCTTATAAACAGTATATAGATTGCAAGAGACAAATACCGTATCTTGAAATTTAAAGGCAATAATCAGCACTCTGTAATGGACCAACGTTGAAGTTGATGCCAAAAGAATAAATGGAGAAAAAGTGAAGCACTGTATACTTCATTACCAAAAAGCCAGAAAAGAAGCAAAATTCCAAAATAAAAGTAATCATATAGCTCTTATTTTGAAACCCAACCAAAAAGGAGAGAGGAGGAAAGAATGTAATGCTTTTAAATGTAAACCTGAACTCGTTAAATAACTTTAATTGATTGAAAGAAAATGCAGAATCACTAAAGAAATCCCAGCATTTTTCATATATGTGATGTTATATGGACAGTCCAGCATTTTTCATAGCTTGTGGGAAAGTAATATTCATTTGATCCATTTCATCTAGTATAAGCTAAAGCCAGCTGCAAGACACTCAAGTATGGTTAATTAAAAATTAAATTTGATCTCTAAAATCAACTGTACTACAGAAGACACAACAGACTCAAGAATCAACACACATACAGACAAAAAGAAATGCACCATAAAACAAGTGGAAAAGTTACTCTTATCTTGTGGTGCATATAATTTTTGCTTTATATACATTATTCTTGGTTCCCACATCATGTAGCAGAAGTTCAAGTCATAATCTAGCTTCTTTTCCCTTTTTTATGGCAAATCCAAAAGTTCAGTTTAGCATTATCTTGAACCCAAGAGTCTGAGGATGCATGTAGCCTCCTTAAACAACTCTTAGCAGTCACTGTTCTAAAACAACCACAATTGATAACAGGACATCAATGAGTTCAAAGTAGATGACATGAACACTTCAAAACACCCCACGAAGCAACAAGCAGATGTAACATACCATAAACAAACTCAATTAATCTTAATCATGTGGTGGTAATAGGAAAAAAAATCAAATAGGAGCACCAACATCAATTAATAATTAGCAAGAGAAAAGTATGTCAAATCTGACACCTTCCAAGTAATTTAATAGACCAAAGACAAATTAGATATTACACCAATTAAAAAAAAAAAAAAAAAAAAAGAAAAATCTAACCTGCCCTGCCATTGGCTGTGCAGAGTTCCCAACATTCGTCCCAACGACCACAGGTAGATCATAACGCTCAAGGTAACTCCAAATAGCATCCTTTTGAACTGGAGAAACGTGAACAAAGGCAGCTATTGCATTCCGTAGAGCACCCTGTGAAAGCATGTGATATTTTTATTAAAGAAAAGTGCAGAAAATTTCAGTGGAAGCTTCTAATCCNTTTTAGCAACTCTAACATAGGGAGCTGCATCTGAAGAGAAGATGGTTGCATTAGAGTCGATGATTGTTCAACAAAACTATCAATATCCTCATCTTGAATGTCATACATGTTCAAAACCCTGCAAAATAAATAAAATAAGTAGGCTAATATCTAAACATATAATCCAACATAATAAGCATACTAAATACGACTCTAATTCAGAGTCAAGTCAACCACTATGTTTCTAGTACTGAAACATATTCTCATATTCATATCTTCTTATGTGTGTGCAGGGGTTATCACACAAAGAAAAGCAGAAATTTGCCAAATTTTACGAGAAATAATAACAGCTCACAATTAAAATGAGTAGAAGTTCAAAATCACAGAGAAAACCTTCCAAATAAGAACCATGGTATATACTCACATTTGAAAATGCTTAAGACAAGCAACAACCAATTGCCATTTCTCACAAGGATCTGCATATGCTCTTTGCGGGAATGGCCCAAAAACATGATCATATATGAACCTGAAGATGCCAACAAATCTGCAAATAAAATAAAAAAATGATCCCCCAATATAAAATATGCAAGGGATAGTAAACCACCAGACTGAAAAGCACTAATATACCAAAAACCAATACCTACGCCCTCTGTCGCTCACATCTTTCTCTTCAGCAATTAGTACATTTAAGAGATTAAGGAAAGATATCGTTGAAGGATACTGCTCTCTCCTTGCTTCTATTTCATTCAGCTCAAATTGCATATCATAAACCTGTCAATAACAGGACATGACGTGATTGATCTTGTTCATTGCAAATAGAACGAGTACTATTTCCTGTCAAAATTTATACTAAGCCCAAGCATCTTGGGTTGGCCTACTAAAGCACAAGAAAATAACTCCTTGACATCAGCAACACTACTTCACTATATTCTTTGCCATCAACAAGTTTAGCTTACACCAAATGGCATTTATAATAAGAAAGCTTATCATCACATATTGTTGTTTACAAGCAATAGAAACGATGAAAAGGAAATAGTCTTTAACGTACTCTTATAAACAGTATATAGATTGCAAGAGACAAATACCGTATCTTGAAATTTAAAGGCAATAATCAGCACTCTGTAATGGACCAACGTTGAAGTTGATGCCAAAAGAATAAATGGAGAAAAAGTGAAGCACTGTATACTTCATTACCAAAAAGCCAGAAAAGAAGCAAAATTCCAAAATAAAAGTAATCATATAGCTCTTATTTTGAAACCCAACCAAAAAGGAGAGAGGAGGAAAGAATGTAATGCTTTTAAATGTAAACCTGAACTCGTTAAATAACTTTAATTGATTGAAAGAAAATGCAGAATCACTAAAGAAATCCCAGCATTTTTCATATATGTGATGTTATATGGACAGTCCAGCATTTTTCATAGCTTGTGGGAAAGTAATATTCATTTGATCCATTTCATCTAGTATAAGCTAAAGCCAGCTGCAAGACACTCAAGTATGGTTAATTAAAAATTAAATTTGATCTCTAAAATCAACTGTACTACAGAAGACACAACAGACTCAAGAATCAACACACATACAGACAAAAAGAAATGCACCATAAAACAAGTGGAAAAGTTACTCTTATCTTGTGGTGCATATAATTTTTGCTTTATATACATTATTCTTGGTTCCCACATCATGTAGCAGAAGTTCAAGTCATAATCTAGCTTCTTTTCCCTTTTTTATGGCAAATCCAAAAGTTCAGTTTAGCATTATCTTGAACCCAAGAGTCTGAGGATGCATGTAGCCTCCTTAAACAACTCTTAGCAGTCACTGTTCTAAAACAACCACAATTGATAACAGGACATCAATGAGTTCAAAGTAGATGACATGAACACTTCAAAACACCCCACGAAGCAACAAGCAGATGTAACATACCATAAACAAACTCAATTAATCTTAATCATGTGGTGGTAATAGGAAAAAAAATCAAATAGGAGCACCAACATCAATTAATAATTAGCAAGAGAAAAGTATGTCAAATCTGACACCTTCCAAGTAATTTAATAGACCAAAGACAAATTAGATATTACACCAATTAAAAAAAAAAAAAAAAAAAAAGAAAAATCTAACCTGCCCTGCCATTGGCTGTGCAGAGTTCCCAACATTCGTCCCAACGACCACAGGTAGATCATAACGCTCAAGGTAACTCCAAATAGCATCCTTTTGAACTGGAGAAACGTGAACAAAGGCAGCTATTGCATTCCGTAGAGCACCCTGTGAAAGCATGTGATATTTTTATTAAAGAAAAGTGCAGAAAATTTCAGTGGAAGCTTCTAATCCAAAGTAGAAGCTGCATAAGCGACACAAGAATGCTCTCAGCATAGAAACAGCTGTCAACCTTCAAATATGGAGGCACATTTTCATAACTAAGAAGCTTAAATAATGGTTCGATATCAAGAAACCAGTTCTTTCTTTCAACAGGATTTCCATTTTCCATAACCTGCAGCACGACAAACAAGAAAAAACCAATTATTCCTTCCAATTGAAGATAAGGGTAACCCATTGCTGAATTTAGAAAGAGCCACGGGTAGGAAAAGAAAGAAAAGTGAGTATACTAACTAAACTTGAAAATGAAAGACATTTAGATAGGATGGAAACTTATTATGGTAAGACGGAAAGGAAATAGGAAAAAACAGAAAGAAAAAAAGTTTCTTGTAAGATGGTACAGGCACAGAAGGAGAAAGAAAGAGACGACATCACCAAGCCATTCTGCATAAACGGACAAGATTTTAATGGATAAGCAAACTGAAAAATTAATACATGCTCATCCTTAAAAGCATCTTTAAGTCTTTTAAATATGAAAGTAATGGTAATGAAGCAACAAAAAGAAAAGTTGAAACAGTGCTGTAAAAGGCAATCAACTTCATGAAACCATATAGTAATTATAAATTATATCGGATGATCAACTTTACAGGGAAAGACATGTAACCTTCTGAAGGACATTCAAATATGCAACAAGTGCTTTTGCATCCCCTTCCTGAAACTCTGGTAACATGGCCCCAGAAGTTTGAAGGGACTGTTTGAACTTTTCATCATAAATTGATAAGCAATCAAACAAAGTTCTCCACCCAACAGAGCGGAACGCTTTACCCTGGAGTAATTCATAAACCTTTGAAGCGCCTTCTTGACTAGAAGCCTGAAAAGAAAATTACATCATGAGGAGAAAAAACAAAAAAAGCATGCATGACATCATATAGAAGCGACAAACATACACACAAGTAAACTCCACAATTCACCTACCAAGGTACTCAACATTTTCAAGAAAGCCACCAGTGTTTGAAAATTTGTATGATCCTCTCCAGCAAAAATCACAAATGTCCACAGGACATCGTTGCTAGAAACCAGCTCCGGTTCCTTCTGAATTTATTACAGTAATCAGGCCATGAAAGCAAAGCAAACAAACGATGCAGAAAAACTGCATGAAACAAAAAATGAAACTCTACAATATGGATGTTGATTAATAAACAATCCCTAGTCATCTTGATCATCAACTAATATAATTCATCCGCATTCAATTACTAAACATAGACATAAATAAAACCAAAGTTGCAGTCTACATAATGAGGAGCTTAACTAAAGTATTGAACAACAAACAAAAAGTTCAAATGATGTAGAGGTTAAACAGCACAGCAGAAAATAGAGTTAGTCATCTAATAAAAGGAAAAATGGATAAGCAGCTTTTGGCAAAGCAATGTTATAGGTTCGATATGATTAATAAGCTGAAAATTAGGCTTAGCCAAGAGTGAAAATAGTCCCCCATAGTTGAAATTTCAATTGATTCAATAAAATTCTAAAACTTCCAGATTATTTTAATATTTTACCAGATTGCTTATTTGAAACAAGAAAACACAAGAAAGATTACTTTGTTTTCTGGTTCAAAATTCTTCCAGTGACAAATATATTGTCAAACAAACCTGATAAATTTCACTGACAAATTCCAAGAGAGAGATAAATGGTAAAGCGCCAGTTTCAATAGCCTGTTGAGAAAGTAAGTTGCTATCATGAACTTCATGTGATCCAGTTATTCGATATGAGTTAAGCACAGTCATAGCTTTCTCCTTTGATTCCTTAACCTGAAATAAAGTATCACAAAAAACTTTGTCAAGGTAAGAATGATGACCATGCACAATAAACCTTTCCGTTGTCAAACTACAAAATCAGAGTATCCTTTGCAAAATAAATCAAGAAGGTTTGGTTAAAGGCAATGCATGCTTTTTATAAACTTCATCAGACAGCATTTGTGTTGCACTCAAATTTCCCAGAGTAACTCCCCACACATTAAGACTTCAACGAAGCAGTGTGACCATAGGGGTACTGGTACTATAATTGGAAAATAAAAAAATGAATGCGGTGGTGATGGTGATTTAAGTCTTACTAAATTATAGTAATGATCTCCCTTACAGACCTGAAAAGGGAGCATTTAATTTGAGTATTTGCATGGGCAAGGGTGGGGCGGGGTACATGATAATTACCAAAAAAAGAAAAAAAAACAATAAAAATGTCTGAAACATATCTTTTAATAAGGAATTGGAAAGGAAGAACAATACATGCTTCCCTAGGAAGAATAGTTAGTGCTTGGATGTTTTCACCAAAATGTCATTTACTTGGACTGCAGTACTGGAACACATTCTTATTGCTTAACTACTTAAGAGAAAAGGTTCCTTGTGGTTAGGGCCTTATGTGCAAAGCAAGATGTGAAACTACATATGGTTTATTCATGAGCTTCGGTCCTTTTGATGAGCCAGCTTCAGTAGAATTCCGTAGCTAAAGCTTTAGCCCCTTTTTAGATGGGTTACTTTTGCAGGACTGGATTTCTGATCCACTTTCTAAGTTTTTTCATTAATATACATTTCTACATTTCCAATCAAAAAAAGCCATAAACACATGGTCCACATATTGCATAAAATGCGAAATTTAAAACCCAACTGCATAAAAGCAATATTTGGGCAAGCAATCAATGACACAAAACCTTGTATCAGTTGATGACTCCAAGCACAAACAAGGACAGAACAAAGAAAACAACTACATTTATCTTTTCAATAACCACGAGTAAATCCCCAATACTGCAAAGACAATAATAGAAACAAACATGGCACTTGCTCAATAAGCAGTAAGAGAAACTGACAGATTATGAGGTAATTTAGTAACAATCATCTGCTAGAATTGTTATATGTACCCTCCAAACAATTTGTTTAAAGTACCATTATTGAAAGCACAGGAACAGGAAGAGTTCAACTGACCTTGTCCCTAGCAAGTGGGTGAGATAGGAAGCAAGTAATCAGCTTGTGCAAATAAGCATTATACATATAGATCATATCCTCGTCATCATTCTGTACATTATAAACAGACAGAAGCCTTAAAATATGCCAAAAACAAAGCAATTATTACAATTAACATAATTTCCACCATGTTATCGAAAAAAGAAAAGAAAACATTCTCCCAGATTGCGAAACAACATCCCTCCATGGAAAAACCAGAGTACACAAATTCGTTTTAAGATGTCAAAAAAAAAAATAAAATAAAATAAAATAAAAGAAAAGAAAAAAAAGATGCAACCAAACAAAACAACATAAAAGCTTCAAAAATTACAGGTATTGAACGAAGAAAAGTGCTCCAATATTATAGATGAGTAGAAATTTAGTAATAGAGGCTGGAGATAGAAGGATGAAGAAAGATGCATTCTCCAAAAGTTTTCAAGCGCTAGACAGAAGGACCAACAAAAAAAGTGCAAATGTTTGTTCAAAGTATATGTTCCACAAGTTAAATGGAGATAATAGCCCCAGTTATGTTATCTAAAAATTTCAGTAATTGTAGGAACTGCAAAGAAAACATTTGCCTTGAAGGTTCCCCACTAAAATATGAAAATTTCCTTATCACTATTCAGAAGGGAAAAAAATTGAAACAAACCTGATAGGCTGCAGTTCGAAGAACTTTATCCAGAAAGAACTGGAAAATGTTGTTTGAGAAAACAGTTTCCAGAGAAGACCTTATAAGAACCAAATCATTAGATGAGAAACTTGAAACCGTGTCCCTTGCAGCAATTTCATCATTAGTCAACATCAAATGTACTGCCCAAGCTAGCCTTACACAACCAACAAAACCCTCCACATTTAAATCGCTTCCTACAGCCATCACCTATAGCATGAAAAAATAACACCAACTTAAAAATCATCACCATACCAGAAAGTTTGTTGAGAATGGGTAAAAACACCAATCATTTTATCTTACAATTTCATGAAATTCTTTCCTAAAAGAAGCATCACAAGACAGAAGAGATGATCTATCAGGTACCGCACTGAGAGCATCTGATATTAAAGCAATGACAAGAGAGAAGAGAAGACTAAAGGTAATCTGCATAGGAAAAACCAAAAGATAAAAATTAAGTTATAATTGAAAAGGAGCAACTGGGTAATTTTCAAGTGTTACAACAATCAAGCAGCACTAAATATCTCTGTAAATAAAACAGAGGCATGCCTGATGCTTTAAGGTGTCATTGCTCTCATTAAGTTCTGCACCGCTGTCTTTTAAAGCAGAGAAGGCATCCTTTACATCTTTTTGATCTGCAAGAGGCAATTTTTACCATCTTATCAGGAAATGCACAATCCATTATTTGGTTTTCCTCTAGCAGAACAAACTATATTTCAACCAAATATACCATTCTTGGCTTCATACAACAAATAAAGTCTATGAGAACATCGATCTAGCCAATCTGTGACATCTCATATCAGCTTTGGATCCTAGTACTTCAATAAAGAAAACATGTAAATTTCCAAAAAAATCTCATGGCTCCTTTATCATGTTGCAAAATTCATAAAGAGTATTTACACATAACTAATTTTACATCACTGCAAGGGACACAAAATGTCACTTATCCAGCATAGGATCACTTAATATAATCAAAGAGACTAAAGTCATCAGGTTCCAAGAATAACCGTAGCATATGACTTCAAAATTGACAGATTAGAAAGCCCAGCAAAACCCCGAATCTCAAAAAATAAAATAATAAAACATATATTGAAATTGTTTAAGGCACTGATATCAAACAGAAAACTGAAAAAATATAAACCATCACCTTGCACAGCAGTAAACATATGACTCAAGAAAATATTTTGCAACTTACTTGTTCGCACAACTAGAACAGAAAGGACAAGACAATGTCCCAGTATTAGCCTTTCCCTACAAACCACAGCTCTCCGCTCAACAAGAGCACCTCTAGAATCAAGAACATAACGCTCACAGAGGGGCCCGCCTAAACCAGAAGGTTCTTCCCGATTGAGTTCCTAAAACGAAACAAACAGGAAATTTGTGTCAAATGGAATAGAGAAATTCTATCAAGCCCAGTAATATGAGGCCAAAAATGAAAGTGGATTCTTATGTTTCAACATTTTGAGTCTTATGCTGAAGCAGGAACAGGGTAACATTTTAAGGATCTTAAGCAACATCTATAAAATCAAAATAACCCTTAAATGCAGTACAAATTTACAAGATCAAAAAAATTGTGAATTTTACGAGATCAAAAAATTGGTACACAATAGCTTATAAGTTGGCAAATAAGTTGCTTCCACAAGTTTATATCTTCATGATCACATATATTGTAACTTCCTGAATCAAAACACAACATAAACAACAAACTTTCAGCCATCAGCCGAACCATAGGAAATATACACAAGCCTCCCCCTCATGGCTTAGCTCCATGATCAACATTTGAAATAATTTTTTTCACAAAAAAAAAAAAGTAATAGTAAGAAACTGAGCATTTGAACTAACTTATAAAGACCCTAAGAAAAATAAAAATAGAAAGTATCGAGACATCATCAGGGTTATTAAGGCAGAAAGTTATTTACATACTAAAATCAAAACAGAGTCCAGAAACTGACAATTTGATCAAATATAAATGCGGAGAATGTCCTTGATCAAGAATATAAATTCGGACATAACCAGAAGATAAAATAATCGAGTAAATCAAAATTCAAATACCCAAAACTTTTTGGTTGAATAGCCAATACAAAAATGACTCTAGGAATTTTTGAAGGGATTGAAGAAGACAAGCAAAGTCAGAAATGGACTTTTAGCAAGACATATACAACATGAGAAGGGTCTCCTGTTCCAAAAGAATGGCCTATGGCATTGAAAAAATCTTGGTACAAAAGCAATACCAAAAAGCTACTCAAAAAAAAATCACCACATACTCCGAAGCATAATGTAAAAGAAAACATAATAGTGGTTCAAACCTTGATAAGGGAAATCAACCGCTGTCTAAGCCCACCATTGATAAGATTTTCCAGAAATTTTGAAATTTCAGCCACAATATCTTCTTCAAGTCCCTGATCAAGCACAACAGCCTGCAAAGCAACAGTGTAATAATTCTTAGGAGAAAATGATGAAAGGCTAAGGTAGCAACTGACAAGAATATAGACAACACAGAGAACAAGTGGAGGGGGCTACCCTTAGTAGTACATAGAGTGCTGTTATTAGATCT
This sequence comes from Pistacia vera, assembly GCF_008641045.1. Taxonomy (NCBI): domain Eukaryota; kingdom Viridiplantae; phylum Streptophyta; class Magnoliopsida; order Sapindales; family Anacardiaceae; genus Pistacia; species Pistacia vera. Next base: position 179,260 of record NW_022196454.1, read on the forward strand.
CGTCTCTCAGTGTACCAGAGTCCTGATGTAAGACGTAGAACTTCTAATGGCTCTCGTCCCATAAAACCCCACTAGAAATAAAAGGGAAAATGAAAACATAATTGTGATCATTATACCAATATATGAGCTTTCAGTCAGCCAAAAGCTGAAAAACATAATTTTCAAATTAAAAAACATAGGGATCATCAGAGACCAACCTCTTGATTCGCAGAAACAAGCAAACGAACACAATCTATTTCATTGAGATGCAGGTCATCACTCAATTTTGACGCCTATGATAAAAAATACACCAACCATCAGATGAAAAATGGTAATGTAGATAGTGGAGAAAGTGGGATCTAAAATTGTAAGTCTACAAACATGGTTACCTCCTGAGGGAACAACAATATCATGCACCATGAAGAAATAATGCACATAATCCAGAAAATGGTATCAAAGAACAAGACCAAACTTTCATGAATGGAGCAGGTAATACAACTTAAAAAGTTAGTGATATCATAAACATAAAAATAAACATAAAAGCAAAATATGTTCCCGTAAAAAAAACATTTACATTGACTAATTAGCAAATGGAGCTATGAAACCTGAAATAAATATGAACATTGAACTAAGCACACAATATAGTGTCAAATGAAAAGGATGGCCAACCATAAATAAATTAATTTTCAAAAACTCAACAGTGGAGGTCAGTTTATACGGTGACCAAGTATAATGATTTAGTTTAAAGATCAGCTGCATGATAAGTTAAAAGTGTAGTTTTGAATATAGGTTGTGATCAGAAATCAAACACCAGAGATTGAGTTTATCACAGAATCCTTTTTTTTTTTAAGTAAGAAACAAGAAGTTTTATTAAATATCTAGAGAAAGAAAAGCAAGTGAACCAGCAGTCCACAGGAAAAAAAAAGAAGAAGAAGAAAGAAATCATAAAAGTTATTATTATCATTAAGTGATTCCTGGTGAATGAATAATGATGTTTCCAATAACAAGCATTTCAGCAAAGAAATTACAACAATTAATTACTGTGGTGATAAATACCATGAAGATAGTGCATGTAGATTTATAAGTCAGAAATGAATTCTTGCTCTTGATGATGAAGTTCAGGAATAAGTGTCCATAATGAGGCTGTTTTAAAGCAATTTCTTTATCCAATGATATTTTTGCCAAATGAACACCATAATGGCAAATCCTTGGCATAAAAGCACTCTTTTGTAAAAAAAAAAAAAAAAAAGGATGAAGGAAAAGCTCATTAATAACCACTTTACCTAGTTATTACTACAGCAATCACAATAGCTGCCAACATCATACGAGCAACCATAAAACACTCCTTGGCTTATGAATGCTTCTCTGGGATTGAGAACAGTGGAATCTTTCCTTTAATCATCCACATTTTCAATTTTCTAAGGTATTAGTGAGCTATTGGTGAAATACATTGAAATGTCGCTACAAACTAAATATCATCTCTGCAATTATGCAGTATTCGAATGCCAATAGACAAGCTACAGAAAAGCAGACTAAACAAGCAAAACTAATTATATACAAACAGATTACCCCATCACCAGGAAAACAAGAAGAATCAGTGAGAAACTGTGTCCTAATGTGGAGGATTAATTTGTATAATAAACAGCCATCTCAAAACAAATTGGATAAAATATAAAGTAAATCAATTAAAAACAAAAAATCTAGAAAACATTTACTTAAAAGTGCATGTAGCTTGAAACCGATAACTAAAGGAGATAAACCAAACAAAAATTAGATACAAAGTGAGCTTACAATCTGAACATCCTGATCGTCAAGCGATATTGGCGGTGAATCCGGAAGCCTAACTTCTCTCGACTGTAATTGCGCTCGGTCCGACGGCTTCGGCGGCTAAAAAACAAAACAAAAAGCAGAATTATATCAATTAAAAGACATTGGATGGGCGGCAAGAAAAGGAAAGAATAAAAATGTACCGGATAAGAGAGAAGGGGCTGGAAAGAGGGTAAAGAGTTGCGAACGGCGTGAATGAGCTCGACCCGTTGGGCTGGCGATGGAGGTGAAGGGCCAAGGAGAGTGGATTCGATGATAGAGAGGAGTTGCTTAGGGGACACCATTTGTTAATTTCTGGTACGAAACGAATTGAAACCCTAAGGGAAAGAAGAAATCAGAGACACTGGAAATTTGGGGACAAAATGGGCGGGAAATGAGCGGGGAGCGTATAGTTGTGTAAAACCCTGTATAAGCCCTAACAAGGCGTCAACTTCTATTCTAGTGCGTTTACTCATCAAACCCATGGAGACTAAAGGGGGAAGAACTCAAATGGGTGGGCGCGGAACAGTATAAAAATGCGACGTCGTTTAGATAGGTCAAATAATTTTTCAACGGACCACCCCTATTTTTTCTTATAATTTTACGCGTCCCAGCATTGTAGACTTCTTATCACAAATTACCCTCTAATATTTTCACATCCAAAATGCAACTTTAACAACTGGACACACAAATTACAAATCATTTAAGAAAAATGTTTATTATTGTTCTACTCCTAAGGTTTGCCATGAAAACACTTCCCTCAATTTTGAAAAACAAATGCTCTCACCCCCTATTCCAAATAGCATTTCTGTTAGTTAAATATAATGATGCAGTTGGTACAAAATATATTTCCAATAAATTGTGACAATGTTTTTTTAAATAGCTAGAAGTTTAAGTCAAAGGGCTAGCCGTTTTAGCCAAAATGGCTAACCATTTTGATAAGTAGCTAACCATTTTAGTACTAGTGCATTTCTTAGATGTAAAAAAGGTTAATAATTTATTCAAAATATCTTGTCTACCCGTTGCACCATTACGAAACTAACAAAACATTCACTTAGGGGTGACAGTGTTAGTTTTCCAAAAATTAGAGGAGAAAGTGGGGGTTTTTAATGTCTTAATCATCTTCCTCAAGTCTGCCCCCAATAAACCAATATGCAAGCAAAATATAATAACGCAATTTTGATTGTGTCACCATCGTTATTGCCACACACAGCTTTGTTAAAGATCAATATAAGGTCACTACACGACACTGGCCTCTTGTTAGGAAAATACATGTCACATACTATCACTGTTTTAAAACCCATATCAGACCAGTCTGATCGGGACTCGACAGCTTCTCCGGTCCGATTTAGGTTTCAGGGAGTTTTGTAATATTTTAAATTTATAGGGATATAATTTTTAGGGGTGTTTTAGAGTTATGTCAAAAGTTTAGGGATTAATTGAAACTTTTTGCAGTATTTTTGAAATAAATAAAAATTTTAGGGACTACTTTCAAGGTTTGTGGGGGTAATTTTGTAATATACTAAAATTTAAGGGATTAATAAATTTTTTAAACTAAAATTATTGCTGACATCATCAGTCTAACCAATTGAATCAATCGACCCGTGACACCGTCACCTTGTCGAGTCTCACAACGGGTCAGGTAAACAATGTATACCATATGTCTCGTTGTAGATGGAACATATTTGTACAATGTTTTTGTGGTGATTAAATCTCAGTCTAGTGACCAGTGTAAACTCGTAGTGATAGAATCTGACATCCACCCCATTGAGACAAAACTAGAACTCTTCATTAGGATCCCCTTTTGTAATCTGACACAACGAAAATGAATGCATCAAAACTCTGCTGAATCTGGAGGCATCTATATCCAAGAACGACCTAAAACATGTCTCGGCAAACATAATTTCTGCTTGTCATTCAATTTCTTTCGGATATCACCCATCACATTGTAACCTCTGACAATCACTTGTGCTCTAAAATGATTCAAAGCCGAGAACATTTCAACAATGGCTCCTCATTGTATTGTCAATTCCTCTCTTTTCCTCTTCATGCTCAACGGTACATTCTACAAACAAATTATGCAAATAATTTGTTATTACTAAAGAAAACATCCCCTCATTGCATCATTTATCAAAAAAATAATTTATAAAATTGATTAAATATTTGAATACAATAATTGGTGTTTAAAAAAAAAATAAAAAATAGTTAGCGAGAGAAATCATGCCAATTGACTGAGATTTTGCTATATTAGTGTAGAAAAATACTCCAACCCAGGAAAAGCAAAAGACATTCCTTGTGGCCTGATGGAGTGAAGGATGGATGGAGGAATTAAATGACCAAGGAGTCTTGTGTTCAAGTTGTAGTAAGGGCAAGAGGTGGCCACTAATTACCATACCAAAAAAAAAAGGACATCCTTAGGTTGGCGTATTTTCTACGCTAACAGTGTGAAATCTTGGCTAATAAGCGTTCCTGGTGTAACTTTATCAACTTGGCATAAAAACTTATGCCAATTGGAGAAAATACACTAATAGTCAAATCGGTTGCAATTCAACCAATTTTGCAACAAACACAACCAAAACACTTTTATTCTCTTCAAACATAACCACACCCACATCGCAAACCACCAATAAACCAATAATTTCAACAAAACAACACAAAAAATCAACCCAATAGACTGAAACCCTAACAATGCACCAAAACTTTAAACCATAAAATTTTCATTGAAACAAGTATTTTTCAACAAATTTGAGTACACTATGGTATCAAAACATCAAAACCTAACCTTCTTGCCAGGGATGGGAAAATCCGGTTAACCGAACCAGATTAGGTAAATTATAAACCGAACCGGTTATTTGGTTCAAGCAAAAAGCTGAACCTAAATCGGATCGGTTATTTGCATAAACCATATTTGAACCAAACTGAAGATTTGGTTCGGTTAACGAGTTTTCAAATTCAACCCTAAACTTTGCAACTTTTACCTTTAAGTCCCAAAATTCAGATACATAAATATATAAATTCTTGCTGTATTATTTGTGTGATTGTCTTGTAAAATTATCCATTTTCAAATGCTAAATCTAGAATATGAAATAAAAAGACAAAGCATTCAATTATCCATTACTCCTTAATAAAAACATTTGCAAATTGCAATTTTATCTCTCAAATAAATAAATAAAAAGTCTTATTCAACCATCTTAAAACGCCCTTGACTTCAAAATTCATATCTCAAGACTTAGACCAAATCTCAAGTCTTCTTTAACCTACTGCTGAATAATGAGCAAAAGCAAAATAATGATCAACAATTCAGCATTATAATAATAAGAAATAAACTAATTAATCAAATCAGCATACAAAACTAATGATCACTTCACAACTGAACACAAAACAAATCATTTAATCATCAATGACAATATACCTCATAAATTGGAAAACCCTTCAATCATCAAGATGAGTTAGAATACTTTCCAATCCCGAAGATGGAAACTGTACACAAAGTTGGACAAACACATTACATAAAATCATAAATAATGATAGAAAATATATAATTATAATTGAAAGTTAAGAAAAAATGCTACCTGACTCAATTTCTGATAATTCCTCCAAGCTTTCCTCAATGGTCAATGGCCCACGCGTACCCCTAATCAAATCTTGTGTACAAATAAGGGCTTCCACCATCTTAATAGTAAAGGAGCTACGAAATAGATCTAATACACGACCCCTCGTACTGAAAGCCTACTCAGATGCAACCATTGAAACAGGCATAGCTAATACATCTCGTGCTATCGTAGAGAGAACATGATATTTTGTTTAATTAATCTTCCACCATTTCAAGATATCAAACGTTTTGTCTTTGTCATCCTTATAGTCATCCGCTAAATACTTATCTAACTTTGTTTTATGCTAAACAGCTTTCTTTGCAGCCCTTTTTTTCTCATTATACATAACCCTCATGAAGTCCTCATTATTAACATTTGCATCATGCACATCAATGTCAATTGCAACTCAGGATTTCTCACTTGATTGCGTATTGTCATCCACCTTAAGCAAACTGTATTGATTGAATGAAGACAACGAAGCTCCCTTCACTTTTCTCATCAACTTATTAGCTATAACAACATTATATGACTCATTAACTACCCAATCCACATATTCTAACTTGTGCATAGGATCAAGTACCTCTACAATGAATAACATAATGTTGATATTATCAACATTTGACTAGTACTTATCATATTTTACTTTCATCCGTGAAGCCTGTACACCATGTTGAAATCTTCAACCCCATTTCATAAATATCTTACATGTATGCATTACCAGTAATATAAAGAGACCCAGAGACATATAGAGTAGCATTGTAAAAAACTTTCAAACAAGGTAACAAGTAACGAGCATACTCCCAATCAATAAACGTAGGCAAACCCCGTGACTTGTCCCCACTAGTAAGCTCATTTGTGTACTTACTATCTTCCATTGCCAACAACTCAAAAGCTTTTTGAAATTTTAATGCCACATCTAACACAAAGTATGTAGTGATCTATCGGGTTTCTACATCAAGAACCAAATGACTTTTACTTCTGATTTTTCTTTCTCCACACACCCTTTAAATCTTTGTAACCTTGCTGGAGAAGATCTCACATACCTCACTACTGAACGAATTCTAAATATGGAGTCATCCATATCCTTAACCTCTCTTTCACAATTAAACTCAAAATATGTGCACATCATCTCTTGTGAAGAAAATCACCATCCAATACACTTCCTTTCCCACTTGCTAGTCGAGTCTTGAGATAGTTTATCCCAACATCATTAGAACTAACATTGTCTACTGTGATTGTGAATACCTTATAAATACTCCAATCAAGCAAACACCTTACAACTACTTTGCTAATCATTATACCTTTATGACTAGTGATTGGACAAAAGTTTAAAATTCTTTTCTATAGTTGCCAATGATCATTGATGAAATAAGCAATAACACACATATAATTAAGGTTTTGAAGCTTGTCCATGTATCAGTGGTGAGACAAACTCTTTGTGAAAGCTCATTGAAAAACTTCTTCAACTTTTGGCACTCTCCAATATAAGTTTTGAAGCAATCTGTAGTCACAATTCTCCAGCAGGGTACTTGAAAACTAGGTTATGCCACACTCATCACGTTTTGAAACCCCTCACGCTCCATAGCACTAAAAGGTAACTCATCAGTAATGATCATTTTTACTACAACCTCTCTAATCATATCTTGATCATATTCCATGACACCAATGAAGATTGTGCAAAGAAGGTAGTGTCGCTCAAGAGATCATGTGATCCTTGTTGAAAAATTAGCGTCTTCTGTCTCTTGTCCACCAAATTTGAAGGATACTTTTTTCATCTATTTAAGTGGTTACGTAGACAACTAGCACCACTCTTACTCAGACACGCTTAAACACCCCACAGTAATTACATGTCATAGTCAAATCATCCTTATTCTCGCAATTGTTCTTAATGAAGTGATCCCACATTTCAGAAGTATTCTTCCTATTACTTATAGCACTTGCACGTTTAGGGCATATAAGTGCTGGTGGTGGCATGGAATTTGGAGTTGGAGTTAGACTTGTCGGTGTTAGACCAAGAGTTCACATGTTAGTTGAAGTCTCACAAGGACAATTATTGTCAGTGGCCAAGGACATCTACAGTTCCATTAAATAAAAATATTCATTAAGTAAGACATACATATAAATATTTCTCATAACATTAATTTATTTATTATATTGAAGGCTAAAATTGAATAACATATTAACATTTACATACTTATCTTTTAGTACAAACACATTAATAATATTGATGAAACAACCAACAACCAACCATCAACATCATAAATAATAATATGTCATTGTAGACGTAAAAATCTACCTGTCCAGAAGGAGGGACTAATCCCGTGAGGTTGAGGCCACTAGCGATCTGATGTACTTGCACACGTAGAGAAACAAACGTGAAGCGACGAAAAACACCGAGGTGGTGTTTGCTGTAGGCACTACGACGCTCGAGTCAGCGAGGCTGAAAGAGGCTGATTTAGTGAGAGCTAGGGAATAGAGAGGTTACCAAAAGTCTAGTCGGGAACTGTGACTACGGCTGTAATGTGAAATTCTCAAATGGGAACTCCGAGGTCTGAAGGTGTAATGTAATCTCCCTTATGAGAGGGTTGGCCTTTGTTTAAATAGTGACTGTCTGGTCTCCCAATCCTTGTGGGATTGGGAGTTCTCGTAGTAATCCATTTCCTCTAGGGATATATCCTTTGGCCCCATTATCCTGGTGTGAAAGGGAGTCCAAGTATGACTCTGACATAAACCTTGGAGGAGTTGGGATGGTAGTGGACTACCTTATCAGTGTTTGAGTAGGAATGTGATCCCTAGGTGACCGTGGGCTCTGAATTCGACCATAGGTCCAGGAAGTGTACTGGGATTAAGAGGTCCGTGTCCAGATGGTTTGGACCGACTGTATTTCGTACCGAATGGGCCTTATCCGGGGAGTTTTGGCTTGGGCCGTTCTGGATTGGGCCGTATCGGGATTGGGCTTAGGCTTTTCCTCATTGCCAGACGCGTTATCCTATTTAGGTCGAAGACGTTTTTTGGCCCTAATAGTTCGCCCCACACTCTCTGAGTTATGGTTTGATTAAGTCAGAGAGTAGGAATCGAACGGGGCATCTCCGGTCGCCCTTCGCGGATGATCGATTGCTAGCGCACCTGATCGGTCGGGTGGAGATGACGTGTGGTTGGGTCACTCGGTGTCCTTCGCCAAGTCGGATTGTGTAACCAGCTCAAAAGGGTGTAGTGGATCAGTGTGCGGGGTTAAGCGGAGTGGGTTCGAGGTGAGACACCTGGCGTGCATGTAGCTACTCAGTGTGTCCAGCCAAGTGCAAAATTGAACAGGCAACCTATCACAATTCACAGGCGTCTTCGATCGGTATGCCAGGTCGAGTGAGTATACAAGTCACCAACTGAAGGTGCGTTCGCTTAATGTATTAGGACGAATGAGTGGGAGAAATCGACTCGACCAGCTTGCTTGACCTTGTGGAGGATACTAAGGTGATCCCTCGAGGTTGTCCTTATTAGGTGCCCTTGGCCGAATAGGTTACACTAGACCCAATGTTCATGTGGAGGCTCGGGCTGAGCGGTCTGATCCAAGCTATGGGTTGTGTGAATGCTAACCCTTAGGTGCCCACTCATCCGCTATGGAAGACCGAATAGACAGGACCTCTCTTACCTCGCTTGTCTCGAGGCAGAAAGCGGAGTAGAATGTTCCAAGCTAGTCGCCCCGGTTGGGAGAACCTCCTAGTCATGTGGAGCGTGGAAGTATGTCGGCTTCATTTCGGGAGTCGACGTGTAGTAATGTGCTGGATCGGTCGGATTGGAAGGGTGGTTGAGTGTGGCTTCCATACAGTGCTACGGTTTCCTAGGTGGCGTGGATCTTTGCCACGTGTACGGTGGTGATCCATTCTTTGTTTTGGGGCGGGAAAATGAAAAGTCGCTTTGTCCCCTACCCAATGAGGGGCCACCACGTGTCCTACCCTGTCAGGATTCGTTCATAAAAGGGAAAACACGACTGTTCATCTTCATTTTGCCTTCGGTCCAGTTGGTCTTCTTCTTCGTTTCGAACTTTCTTCAGCGACGGTGGATTTTTTCTATAGATTTCGGCCTTTTTTCCGGTAAACACATTATTTTCGCGATGTCTCTTTGTTTCTTTGTGCTTGTGTATGTGATGGGAATGCAAAATGTCATATTTAACCCCCTTAATGTTTAGTCTTTTATATGTATTTGTTTCCTAATTGTACTCATTATTACTTTATTTTGGTTTAGGAAGCAAATGGAGGTGTTAATTGAAAAACGGAATTAATTAGGGGAATTCGGACAGTTTCGCCACTGCTTCGTATTCTGGGCATAATTCTCTCATCCGAGCTCCGATTGAGATGATTCAAAATGCTGTGGAACGCTAAGAAAGAGATCTACAACTTTCATGTTTTGAGTTGTTAGAGATACTGACTGAATCAAGGTTGTAATTGAGCTTGAAGTTGACGCACCTGCATTACCGACGTCCTGGAGCGTTCTGACTTGTTATGCAAGTCAGTCTATTATTGCACGTTTTGAAGACATACATGCTGCACGAAAATTACAGCTGGAAACACCACCTTCCTATTTTATTAGGACTCTATTTTATTTTATTTCCAATTAGAATTAAATTAGGATTAATGTTATTTTAGGATAGGAGAATATTTCTTTTAGGAGATTGAGTGGGATTCGAATTCTAAAATTAGATTTTAAAAGGGAGATCAGAGTAGGTTTTGGGGGACCACGCCTCTCTCTCTTCTCTTCTCTGAAATTTTCTTTCACTTGAGTTTTTGTGATGGCCATGAGCGGCTAGAACTTTTGTAACTTGGTCGAAGGAAACGGAAACCTCGGAATCAAATAAACTGTGAGATCTTTCTGTTTTTAGTGTTAAATTCATGTTTGAGTATTGAATGTTATTCTGTGCATATTTTCATGATTGATGCATTTAATTACTAGGAGGCCTACTAGTGTATTATTTGTTGAAATCTACTGCTAAGTTTGATATCAAATCCGTAATTGTTTGATCCCTCCAACTTGTGAAGCAATTAGGGTTAGTAATTTGCTGCGTCAGGAATTAGTAACCTTACGAAGAACATTCAACTAAATTAAATACAACCGCTTGTGTTTGTGTTGTTTAGCTTCATCGATCTCTCTAATTCTTAAGGCTGCCACTAGATTAAATCTTGAGCGCTTGTCTAGGGTTGTTTAGGGGTAAGATTAATTAGGATCGCTTGTTTCCTGATTAATTACAATTAAGGAGAGATAGGAAATTAGTTCCAACGGTGAATATTCAATGTGTGAATTGATTATCTTTGCATCAATGATCAGTTGTAAGATTCCGATGGTGGATGTTGACAGAGACCAAGTTCGTCATTTTGATTGAATTCGAATTAAATTGTTTTTGTTTTTGCTGAGATTGTTTTCTGTTTTTACACAAACCCCCCAGCCTTTTTCACATCAAAGAAAATTCGTCTAGACACTCTTCGTGGGATCGACCCTTGCTTACCCTATTTACAGTTCAGTAGTTAGGTTCGGAAGGTTTTAATTCTGGGTGCCTACGACAACATGCTAGTATGTTTATTGAAGGGGTCAAGCAGTATTTCAAGCAGGTTTTTGTTTGTTTTCTAAAGAGTTTGAGCGGTGTTTGGGAGGAGTTTTGGTTTGTTCTTTTTTGAAAGGTTTTGCCTAAATAGTGGAGGTGTTGGATTTTTGGTTTTTAGAATAGGTTTGGATTTGGATTTTTGGGAAATTTTTGATGTTTTTGGGTTTTGGACAGAAAAAGAAAGATGAAGTCGATTTGCGTGGTACTTCGACTCGACTCGTCTCGTCTAGGTTTGCCTGACCGAGTCGAGCAAACATGTCTGATCTGAGTTGAAAGGAAACTGCTTTAATTGGGGTAGGTAGGTCATCCGGTCCATCCGACCAAGTAGTCAGGGGGTCGTGCGAGCGGGAGGTCGTAAAGTTGTCACCTAGTTCGGAGTAGTCAGTCGGTGACCCCGAGCGAGTGAAGTCATTAGAAGGGTTTAGGGTTTAAGCTTCGGTCAGTCGCTTGGGGCGAACAGGACAGAGTACTGTTGAATCTGGGGACCAGGTCGGTCGGTTGTGAGGGTCGATTAGGGTTCTTAGGGTTATGAGAAGTTTAGGGGAATAGGGCAAATTGTGTTAACTGGGATAGGTCGATCGACGTTGAAGGACGAGCAATCGTGAAGAAGTGTTTTTGGAGTGTAGCTCGGTAGGTGGTGAAGATAGAATAATGATTCTGGGTTTTGAGAGCTTAAGGTTATGGGCTTGGATAGGCTGGTCGGTGGTGCAGGGCGAGTGGTGATCTGATACTTAGGATTTGGGGAGTTAGGATTGTGGAGTTGAATCGGTCAGTTGGGAGGAGCGGAAAGATTGAAATGTCTGGTTCGGAGTCGAGTGGTTCAAGTGGGGCTAGGGCAGATGTTGGGAATGAGTACGATGTGCCCCGACCATGGTGGTGATACCCGAAGGGGGCGTTCCGACAGGTATACCGACCGGTGTGAATGTGGCTGTCCCTGGGACGAGTGCTGCTAATCCGAGTGGTTCGGATAGGCAAGGGAGGAGTGGGGAAGACTCCGAAGGAGTTGGTAATCCATCCTCGTCCAGTTGTGGCTCTGAGGACGAGCTAAGTCAACCAGGCAGTGGGATTCTAAGCAGGGATTACCCGCTCATACTTATAGATAATGACATGTGGCGGCTCCGGACATTGTATCACATTCCGGATTCGATCGAGATCAGGGTGCCACGGTCGTACGAACGGGTCGATTGGGAGACAAAAGGCTGGGTGAGTGTTTACGAGAAGTGGTTTCACGACGGGCTGAGGTTTCCCTTTCCTCGCCTCGTCTGGGAGGTGTTGAACCACTTCATGATTGCCCCGTCTCATATCATGCTGAACGGTTGAAGGTTGTTGATAGTACTAAAGGATCTTTGTGTGCGGAATCAGGTTATATTTGGGCTGCACGAGCTGCTTTATTCGTATTTCCTGAAGGAAAACGACAAGGAGAAGGGTCGATATCTGATCAACCTAAGGCATGATCGGTCTCGCCTGGTGACCTATCTTTGGTCAAGTGACAAGAACTGGAAGGATCGATACTTCTTTGTGAGGGGTGAGGCGGTCTTTGGAGATAAATGCCAAGGCGATATTTCGAGCACTTGGCGAGCCACTGGTGAGAAACCTTATCCTTTTTTTGTATTTTGATTACTAAATCTTATTGTGTTTCTTCTTTGCAGAGCTTAAGTTCAATTGGGCCGAGCAGAGCGAAGGTAGCTTGGACGTGCAGACTCAGAAGGTTCTAGCCATTCCCAAGGCGTAGAGGGATTGACGAGTGGTATTGGGGGAGGCCAACCTCAGGACCAGCCATTTCTGGGCCGGAGTAGAAGCGATTTGATAGAGTGGAATTTATATACTTTTTATTCCTTCCATATTATGTTTTTTGTTATGTTTTATGCCTATTTGAGTTGATTAGAGTTTATTTTGTAAGTGTGGCATATTTGGATAGACTTCAGGAAATAATTGAGAAAAGATTAGGAAATTCCAGATTTTTGTTATTCTGACCAGTGATGCGTTTTTCAGGTTTTTCATAGAGTCAGATTTCTTTATTGCAAAAGTGTTCTTTAGAAAAAGTAAAGTTGACGAATCAAGCTTTCCAAGAAGGTATTATAGGTGAGAATTCGAGTTCGCTTGGGTCTTCATTAGTTGTTACAAAATCGGACTTGGAATCCTAGTCACAGAAGGAATTCCTGGCCGAGTATTGAATCTTCAAATGGGCCTAACTGGAGTGTTAGATATCGAAAGCAAGTGATTCAAAAGCCCAGATTCATCTACACATCTGGGACTTCAATTTTTATGAAGTGATTGAGCCTAGAAAAGATCTTTTACATTGTGAGAATCCTGGTGCAAGCTGGAGACAAATTATGTTTTCCATATCTAATAAGATTTTGACAAATCTGGAAGTCTATCTTTTAGGAAACGTCTAGGAAAGATTTTTCGTGATTCCTGGGGTAGAATTAGGAGAAAAACATCTTATTTATGGAGGGGTGTTAGGTTAACCGGGGGTGAGACAGCAGTGGAGTTTTGTTTTTTTTTTTTTTTTCAGTTTTTTTACTTTCTAGGTCAAGATGTGCGGCTGATTTCTCTTCGTCAGTTCAAGGGGATTTTGAAGCCTAAATTCATGTCATTGGTGTAACTTGACTTCAGTAACATTGTTCTTGATCTCTTTTTTGTTGGAATTGTTTATGCTATTCTGTTTTAATTGTTTATGATTCTTGTTTGAGTGATTTAGTTTTGGCCTGCTAAATTGTTTAATCAGAATTTTACCTGTTAGAATTGGGAATTGTGATACGTAATCATCTTTTTTCTATTCAATGAGTAACATATGATGATAGATGATTATGGACAAGTTTTCATTCTGTCATCTTGAATAACATAACCTAAGTTAAATAATCCGAGCTTGCGAGATTGTTGCTTAGATTGATCTATTTTCCTAATTCTTAAGGCTGCCATTGAATTAAACTTAGAGAGCTTATTCTAGGTTGTTCAAGGGTTGGGATCTACTTGGAGAGCTTATTTCAGTAGTGATAATTAAGAGAAAATTCGGGTAACAGAGCTTGTTGTTTCCTAGGGTCAGTAGTTCCATAATAACGAGATAGAATAGTGTTACGGTTAGTTCATGTTCAATGCATGCTTAGGTGGATCTTGAACCGAGAACTGATTGCTTTTAACCTGATATTTTCTACTATTAGAGATTTCTTTGTTTTATTTAGTTTGCCTTGACTACAACCCCCTTTCATTACTGTTGCCATGTTTACTATTTAGGGTTTTATTTTATTTTTCTGTTGTTTCCATTGTTTTAGAATATAGAATTTAATCAAAGCATTCCCTGTGTGATTAACCCTTACTTACCCTATATACAATTCAGTGGTTAGGTTAGGAAGGTTATTAAATTGGTGCATTCGGCATGCTACCACTATTCAACGAGGTATTCCTTTCCCTTCGTTGAAGCAGACTTAGGATGTGCTCCTGACTCGCTATTGCAATCATACTAGTTTTGGTAAGTCCAGGCTAAACCCACTAATCGTTGGAGAGTTTGCGCTTGCAAAGAGATTGATGAAGAAGTTGACCGTCTCCAGTGTGAGCGAGTCCATCGCCCGGCTTTGGGAAAAGAGGAAGAAGGAGTCCTCGGCCAGAGAGGATAGAAGAGAGGAGGATGTGGTGGCGACATCGCTGAGCCGTCAGCCTGCAGTTGAAGCCGGTCATCCCAGACAGCGGTCTTGGATAAAGAGATTGAGATGATCACCTTCCATATTTCGGCTTCTGCGTCGACTTATTCTGACGCGGCTTCTATGAGCAAACTAGATGGGCACGGTCACAGTCGCGGTCGCTAACTGGGGGTTATCCCGTGTTTTTCAAGGAGGTAGGAGTTTTATTTTATTTTCTTCATTGTGGTTTTATACTGATGAAATTATTTTGTCGTACAGGCATTCACGAGCAGTCTGCATCTAAGGAAGTCCGTAGTGGCACAGGAGAAGAGGATACAGGATGTGTCCAAGGCGAACACTAGTTTGTGCCAGAGAGAGGTGACAGCCCAAAAGGCCAAGCAGGAGAGCCAGCAGCGTCTGAAGGCAGCCGAGGGTGAGTTGGAGAGGCTGATGAGAGAGTTAGCTGAGAAAACTGTAGAGGTTGAGTCCCTCGAGGAGTAGTGTCTCACCATTACTGATGATATCATTATTAGGGTCCGGGGGGAGCTCATGCTCAAGTACAAGGTCGAGAACACTTCTCACTGGAATCCGGATGAGGACATCTAGCTCATGTAGGAGATGTTGGAGGAGAGGGCTGAGAATCCAGAGGAGCAGATTGATAAGCAGATGCTCGATTTTGCTAGCCAGTTGGGGCCATCGATTACTAAGGATGTGAGCGAATAGGCTGTAGGGACGGGTGCTGGTGCTGGTGATAGGGTGATCGAGTCGGAGATAGGTGAGACGACTTGCACCGATGACACTTAGCTTTATTTTTGTTCTGTTCATGTATTTTGGGGCATGCGATGCCCTTTCCTGGCGTGTGTGCATTTCATTGTACTTTGAACTTAGCTGTTTGAGGCTTCTTCTATATGATACTTGTGATTATGTTTTTGATGATTTGTTAATTGCTTCTTTGTTCGTAGATGCACTAGGGGTTGAACCGTATGCTTGTGTTGTGATTTTGGTGCGGCCTAGTGGCTGAGTCGTGTAGACTTTCTGTTGGGTTGGGTTGACTTGTCGATTTTGAGGTGTAAGAACCCTTCACTCGGTCTGGCTGACTGAATATGTAGCTTCATGAACCGGGCAGGGCCGATCAAAGGTGTAGATCTGTTAATTGGACAGGGCCAATCTGAAGGTGTAAATCCGTGGATCGGGCAGGGCCAATCCGAAGGTGTAAATCCGTGAATCGAGCAGGGACGATCTAAAGGTGTAAATCTGGAATCGAGTAGGGCCGATCCGAAGATGTAAATCCGTGGATCGAGCAGGATCGATCCGAAGGTATAAATCCGTGGATCAAGCAAGGTCAATTGGAAGGTGTAAATCCGTGAATCGGGGCCGATCTAAAGGTATAAATCCGTGAATCGAGTAGGGCCGATCCGAAGGTGTAAATCCATGGATCGAGCAGGGCCGATCAAAAGGTGTAAATCGTGGATCAGGCAGGGTCGATCTGAAGGTGTAAATCTGCGGATAGAGCAAGGTTGATCCGAAGGTGTAAATCCGTGAATCAAGCAAAGTCGATCCGAAGATGTGAATTTCTAAATAATACTTCATTAAATTCGGGCCATAAGGCTGACTATCTATGGGGAGGTGGATAGGCTCACTTATCCTTTTTAAATAAAAACAAAAAGAAAACAAACATGTAAACGAATAAGTTCACCTAAAAGTAGTAGAGTTTGAGGTCGACTGCATTCCAATTGTTGCTGATGTCTTTGCCTTCGAGAGTCTGGAGTCGACAGGCGCCCTTCCCCACTTCTTTGATGATCTTGTAGGGACCCTCCTAAGTGGGGCCGAGTTTGCCAGAATTGATATCCCTAGTGTTTTGAAAGACCTTGTGGAGGACCCAGTCACCTGTTTTGAAAGTTCTGATCTTGACATTGTGGTTGTAGTGTCGGGCGGCCTACTGCTGGTAGACAGCGTTGCGGATGCTCGCCTGCTCGCGTAGCTCATTGACGGTGTCCAAGTTTTGGCAAAGGTTCTAGTTGTTGGTTTCCTCGTCTGCCTATTGGAACCTGGTGGATGGAACCGATACTTCGACCGACATGAATGCTTCAGAACCGTATGTGAGGGAGAAGGGGGTCTCGCCTGTTAACGAACGAGCTGTAGTTCAGTAAGACCAAAGGACTCCGAGTAACTCATCTACCCATGCACCATTCGCTTTCTGCAATCGCTTTTTCAAGGTCTGCGTGATGGTTTTATTCGATGACTCGGCTTGGTCGTTGGACTGGGGGTTGCGGGGGGTGGAGAAGCCTAGCTTGATCCCTCACATGTCGTAGAAATCTCTGAAGCCTGAACTGATAAATTGGGATCCATTGTCAGTGACGATTTCCTTTGATATCCCGAACCTGCCAATGACATGTTTCCAGACAAAAGCTTTTACCTTTCGGTCTCTAACTTGTGCGAAGGCTTCGCTTCGATCCACTTAGTGGAGTAATCTGTCACAGCCAACAGGAAAACTCGCTGCTCGGGTGCGGTTGGTAGCTTTCGTACAAGTCAAAGATTGTAGAAAGCGAATGGTGCCTGGGAACCTCTGACAACTATCACAGTTCTTAACATAAGCAGCCGAATCAGTGCATATGGTTGGCCAATAGTATCCAGCGGTGATCACCCGGTGTGCAAGGCTGCGTCCCCTAGCATGGTTTCCACATTTGCATCCATAGAGTTCGGCGAGAACACGTTTGGCCTCTTCTAGGCTCGTGCACTTGAAGTAGGGACCGAAGAATAATTTCCTAAGGAGTTGACCCTCATATATGGTGAACCTGGCGGCTCTTGCTCTCAGGCGGTAAGCTTCATTTTTGTCAACCGGGAGCTCGTTGTGTTCCAGGTACTTCACTATCGGGGTCATCCAGCAATCAGCCAGCTCAATGTCCATTGCTTCTTTGGGTGACTTGTTTGTTAGTTGTTCCTTCCAGTTTGCTGGCCATTGTAGAAATAATAGAGGGATGAATGACTGGGAAGAACATTGAAGGGCTGAGCCGAGATTAGCAAGGGTATCAACATGAGAGTTCTTCGCTCTTGGGACTTGGTCGATGGAGAATTCTTCGAAGTGGGCCTGCAATTCTTTGACTAGGTTCAAGTAGGTCGTCATCTTCGAGTCGCGTGCTTGGTAAATGCCTTGTAGCTGGTTGACCACGAGCTGGGAGTCGGACTTCACCTCCAGCCTTCTTACTCCGATTTCTTTGGCCAGGGAGAGTCCAGCGATGAGGGCCTTATACTCCGCTTCGTTGTTCATGCACTTGAAACCACATCGTATGGCTCGCTGGATGACGTCTCCTTCTGGTGTAGTTAGGACTAATCCGAGCTCGCTCCATTCACATTGCTTGAACCATCCACTGAAAGAGTCCACTTAGAAGGCGACCCACTATTCATACATAGTAACTCTTTTTCTGCTTGGACGGTGGTGCTAGGGGTGAAATCAGCGATGAAGTCTGCTAGTGCTTGGGACTTGACGGCAATACGTGGCTGGAAAGATATGTCGAATTCACTAAGCTCCACTGTCTATTACGTGAGTTGGCCTGATAGGTCTAGCTTGTGCAGTATCTTCTTGAGTGGAAAAAAGGTGAGTACAACTATAGAGTGGCATTGAAAATATGGCCTGAGCTTCCTAGATGCATAGATAAGAGCGAGTGCCAATTTCTCCAACTGATTGTACCATGTTTTTGCGTCGAGGAGTGATTTGCTTACATTGTAAACCGGTAGCTGTTTCGCATCATCTTCCCGAACTAACACTACTGAGATTGCTATCTTTGAGACCGCCAGATAGGTGTATAGCTTCTCCCCATCTATAGGCTTGGAAAGGAGAGGGAGGTCAAGTATCTCTTCAATTGTTGCAAGGCTTCCTCGCAAGAAGGGGTCCACTAGAACTTCTTGGATTTCTTTAGTGTGTGGAAGAAGAGGTGGCACTTGTCAGCAGATCTAGAGATGAAGCGGCTCAAGGCAGCTACTCATCCTGCGAGGATCGCTCTGATCTGGTTAAGGCTGGCTTCTATCCTTTGCTAAGTTACCATGTATCCCAAGAACTTACCTGACGAGAAGCCGAACGAGTATTTGGCTGGGTTCAGCTTCATGTTATACTTCCTTAGGACGGTCAAGGTGCTGCTCGGCTATCAGGGACTTGACGAGCATGTCGTCGATGTAAACCTCCATGGTGTCCCCGAGGTGTTCGGCAAACATTCTATTAACTAGCTGCTAATAGGTAGCCCCGGCGTTCTTGAGAGAAAATGGCATCACCTTGTAGCAGTAGGTTCCCCTCTCTATGATGAAGGTTGTCTTCTCCTGGTCGTCAGGGTGCATCAAGATTTGGTTGTACCTGGAGAAAACATCTATGAAGCTTAGGAGCTCGCATCGACCATCATGTCGATATGTGAGAACGGGAAGGAGTCCTTAGGGCATGATTTGTTTAAGTCCGTGAAGTCAATGCAGGCCCTCCACTTGCCCTTTTTTTTCTTTACTACCACAACGTTTTCCAGCCATTCAAGATAGTGGACTTCTCTGATCATACCATTACTCAGTAACTTTTCAACCTCTTCATTGATGATTCGGTTGAGCTCTGGTGCGGATTTTCATCTCCTCTGCTTTACTGGCAGGTGATTCGGATCTACTTTGAGGTGGTGAACCATTGCCTCTAGGCTGATTCTTGCCATGTCGGCGTGGGACCAGGCGAAACAGTCCTAGTTTTGTCTGAGGAATTCTATCAATTTCTCTCTTGTCTCGGGCCTGAGGCGAGAGCCTATTTGGGTCTTTCTTTCGAGGTCGTTTGGATATATCTGCACTTCATCTAACTCTTCTATAGATGGTTAGTTTGGCTCAGTCGGAGGGGTTAGATAAGACTATAATTGCTATGAAGCGTTACCCTTGTTCTTGAAGGCGTTCTTGTAACAATCTCTAGAAACCTTAGGGTCGCCCTTAATTTCTCGTACTCCCCATTTGATAGGAAACCTGATCGTTTGATGGAAAGTGGATGAGACCGCTTGCATGTCGTGGATCCAGGGTTAGCCCAAGATGACATTGTATGGTGAAGGACAATCGATCACTAGAAAAACGGTATGTTTGTTTACTCCGTTGGCGTATATAGGAAGGACGATCTCTCCAATGGTGTACTTCTGTTCGGAACTGAACCCGACCAGTAGGGTCGGCCCTTTGTTGATGTTTGCTTCTTCCAGACCCATAGCCTTCACCGCTTCAAGGAAAAGGATGTTTGCTGAGGATCCCCCATCTATGAATACCCTCTTGACTAGGATGTTGGCGATCTGGAGGGAGACGACTAGAGCATCTTGATGAGGAGCGGTCAGGGTAACCGGTTTGTCATCTTTGAACTGAATTACCTGGTGGGAGTGTGACCGAGAAGCCGGATGAATTGATTGGATTTCATGGTGGTTGTTGGCTCTGGCGTAGCGTTTGGCTGAGGAGTAACTTACCCCATTGATCTCTGACCCTTCTAAGATGATATTGTAGAATCCTTTTGGCGTAGGTTCCTGCGGAGGTGGAGATGTTTCTTTCGTGCTCTTCTGGCTGATGGTACTCTTCCCTTTATCTGTCAACAGATCTCGGAGATGTCCCCTCTTCAATCGTGCGGCGACCTCTAACCGCAAGGCAATGCAGTTCGGAGTGTTATGTCCATGGTCGCCGTGGAACTCGCACCACTTGGTCGTGTCTCTCCTTGCTTCGACATTAAGCTTGCCTAGCCACTTAACACTAGATCTCATTCCCTTCATGATCGCCACCACCTGGGCTGGTTCGACGTTGAGGTTGTACTCTGAGATTTTGTATTGGATCGGTCTAGTTGGTCTATTGTCGGTTCTAAGTTGCTGGCGGTCATACAGTTTTCTGGCTCTGTTCTAGTTACGAGGAGGGGGTTGGTGACGGGGTTCAATCGATCTAAACTCTGGCCTTCTATCATTCCGCCTTGGGTCATACCTGGCATGACTTGCCTAATTCATCTCATCTTCTTCCCACCTTATTTGGATCATTGCTCTGGCCAAGACGTCCTCCATCGTGGTGCAACCAAACTTCGTCAGTTCTTTGTATAATTCACCATCTGGGAGGAGACCCTTCCTGAAGGCATCTACAGTTGTCTCGAGGTTACAAGAAGGGATGGAAATTTTCTCTTTGTTGAATCTGCTGACATACTCTCTCAGTGGCTCCCCCATTCTCTGGTATACTCTGTACAGATCAGCCGACAGTTTCTTGAGTTTTTTGCTGTTGGCGAACTGCTCCACGAAGGTGTCGGTGAGCTGTGCGAATGAGTCGAAGGAACCGTTCGAGAGATTGGTGTACCACTGAAGTACTGGACCAGATAAGCTTGAACCAAAACTCTTATACGTGTAGGCTTCCCTCAGTGCTCGGGGTATCGAGACAGTGAATATCCGCTACTTGTAAGAGGCTATGTGGTCATTTGGGTCGGTTGTGCCGTCATAGGGCTTCATGCCAAGGATAGTAAATTTGTGGGACATGTCGGCTAGCGCGATTGCATACACAAAGGGCGAATCGGCGTAGCAATAGGGCTTGCTCTTTTTGGTGGGGATCGACATTCCTGGTATGCGTCTCATCACTTCCTCTACGTCGGCCAGTCTCTTGGCCAATATCTGTTCCATGGGAGAGGGGGGTATCAGTAGGTCATCCCGCTTGACTTGGTCGGCCATAGGATTCGCACTCGGCATGTTTTGTTGGGTCATTCCACGTGGTGTAACCTGGTGGATCATTCCTTTGTGTATTGCTTGGTAGCTTGGATCACCGTTCATTCCCTCCGGTTGGGTGACTCCCATTGTAACTGATCAGGTGTTTCGCCCGACATGAATGGTTAGGGGGGTTGTTTGGTACTCACTCGGTCCGTTGGGATGGATGGACTCGAGCGGGATGTTTTGATGTGGGTCACCACTCGACCCGCATGGGTGAACCGAGTCGAATGGAGTTTGTGGAGGGATGGTTGACTGAAGGTGAGGTGGGATGGCGAGGATGGGTGGTTCTTGTTGCAGCGGGCTTTCTGTCACTTGGACGCCTTGATTTTGTGCCTGAGGCGGATCGACCGAGTCGGATTCCGTTGGCAGATCACTTTCTCCAGGAGTCAGCACCGAATCGTCAACCACCGACGAACATAATTGACGCGACCTTTTATCTGAGGCCACGGGTCTGTGCTCTGGGGTGTGGAAAGGCTGCATAGATGGAACCAAGGCACGGAACCGATTGGGTGGTACCTAACAAGGTAGAAGCTCAAGATCATAAAACTGACTTACCTTCTCTTTCAGAGACTGGTTTTCGACCCTGATGGAGGCGTTTTCGGTCCGGATGACCGTGTTCTCAGTTTTTAGTGTGGCCACCTTATCTGAGTTCTATTGCATGAGGGCGATCAAAGCTTCCAATTTGGCCTCGAGGCCCGAGTTAGCGTTGTCAGAATTGTCAGCCATGGAAAGTTTCTTCACGTAGCAGGGTTCGTTGAGCCGAATGATTGTTAGAGGCCCCACGGTGGGCACCAAACTGTAGATGTAAAAATCAACCTATCCGGAAGGAAGGACTGATCCCGTGAGGTTGAGGCCACTAGCGATTTGGCTATACCTGCACACGTAGAGAAACAAACGTGAAGCGACGGAAAACACCGGGGTGCTGTTTGCCATAGGCACTCCGACGCTCAAGTCAGCGAGGCTGAAAAATGATGATTTAGTGAGGGCTAGGGAGTAGAGAGGTTACTAGAAGTCTAGTCGGGGACTGTGACTACGGCTGTAATGTGAAGTTTTCAAGTGGGAATTCCGAGGTCTGAAGGTGTAATGTAATCTCCCTTGTGAGAGGGCTGACCTCTGTTTAAATAGTGACTGTCTGATCTCCCAATCCTGGTGGGATTGGGAGTTCTTGTAGTAATCTGTTTCCTCCAGGGATATATCTTTTGGCCTCATTATCCTGGCGTGAAAGGGAGTCTAAGTATGACTCTGACATAGACCTTGGAGGAGTTGGGATGGTAGTGGACTACCTTATCAGTGTTTAGTAGGAATGTGATCCGTAGGTGACTGTGGGCTCTGAATTCGACCATAGGTCTAGGAAGTGTACTGGGATTAGGAGACCCGTGTCCAGATGGTTTGGACCGACTATACTTCATACCAAATGGGCCTTATCCGGGGAGTTCTAGCTTGGGCCGCATCAACATTGGGCCTGGGCTTTTCCTCGTTGTCAGACACGTTATCCTATTTGGGCCGAAGACATTTTTTGGCCCTAACAGTCATCAACCAACAACCAACAGTATTTTATTTACCACAATGCTAATATTAACTAAAATTCACTCTTTTATCACTAATTCAAATCATAAATCATACCTCCATTAAATTAATTTATATAATCTTTCTATTTACTTACCTAGTGAATGAGAGATTATACACAAAGAAAACAAAGCATGCAAATTGATTTTAGTGCATTCATTGATAAACAAAGCATGAAAATTTTCTTAATCTTTCCGCCGGAGAACTGTGAAGGTTAAGCTACTCTTGTTAAGTTAATGTTTCCTCTTTAAAGAAAATATGCTGGCTTCAAAATTCTTCTAAGTGAGATGTGTCTAAGAAATGGATTCATACTGGTTCTCTCTTTTTCTAGCAACCAATATAATGTCTTAAATCTTAAGTCTACTACATTAGACATTGCTGTTAAGAACTTAATATTGTGTCTATTGATATGAATGAAAGCCTATTTATTAATAAAATCAAAATTGTTAGATATGTGGTATTGAACAAGCGGTTGGATAAGTTTTTAGAGATAAATTTTGTGGATTAGGCATAATTCCCCTCCTATACAATTCAAAATACAAATATATTAAATAATAATCACCAGAGAAGGAGCAGGTGAGATTTGCGTTCCGATTGAGGAGCAAGTTCGCCTGCCTCCAATTTTTGAGTCAAGAAGTCATTGCATAATGGACATATTTATTTATGTGATCTGGCAATATGAATATACAAACTTTTTTGGTCATTTATGATTTGTTAGATGTGTGCAAGTCTTAATATCTATGATAATTTGTGAAGGAATATTACATACTTTTATATACAAGCTACTTTATATTCGAATTATTCAAAGTCAGGGTCAATATAATTGTCTTGGTTCACAACATTATTTAACTTCTATACAACCTATTGTCACATTTGACACATGGCTTTCATGATCAATTATATCAAATTCAATCCTGGCAACACAAGATTAATTAAGAATTGAGAATTCATTAGCATTCTACATGTTGGAGATTAAACAAAAATTGCACTCTGCACTCTACAATGCACACTGCACACCATTGACACCAACCCATCACCCCAACCCCAAACAAACCCCCAGGACTCCAAGTACACAACAGTTCAACCAGTGTAGCTGCAACTTTCCCAAAGGAAAGACAAAATGTAACAAAAAGAACAACAATACCCACCCTATAAAGCATGTAGAACTATTGGTCAGGTACGAGCTCCAATGGTCACCCCTGTTAGCAACTGTGGGGACTCGAATTCGGGAAACTATATATATATATATATATATATATATATATTGTATGATTAGGGTGTGTCCGGGCTAACTTACACACAACTCAACTAATTCCTCGAGACCCTGGAACTATCGATCGAGTATGAGCTCTAGTGACCACCCCTATTAGCAACAATGGGGACTCGAATTTGGAAGACTATGTTAGATCCTCTTCTTGCTCTTTTATCCTTAAGGGAACTCGAGCTTGGGAGACCATGTTAGATTGCCTTCTTGCTCTTTTGTTATCAAGGCGACTCAAACTTGGAAGACAATGTTAGGTCCTCTTTTGCTTTTTTACCATGTGAGCACCTGGTGGTAGTTAAAGTGTAAATAATTTGATATATGAGGTACTTAGTAGTCTTAAATAGAGGTAGTCGATAATCAATAAAACAAGGTGTTATGCCTAAAAAGGTAGGGCTGACACGGAGTCTTGTCAGCATGGGATGGTCAGAACTTGGGAATGTTTTGCGACCGTTCAGACACACCCACGTCACATAATGACGTAAATGGCATGCCCCTGTCAGTGCAGTAGGTGAGTGTCAGGTTAGCAGATGGTTGGAAATCGTCCGCGTGTCCAATCCCTACTTAAGTCTAGGAAATCACTCGGGTAGGTGAGCAATGGGACGCAGAGAAGGATTTGCACGGTATCCACCCACTTGCAGATTTAGTAATCATTACCTTAGTTTATCCCACTATAAATAGAGGTCTTCTCTCTCATTTGCGGGATTAGCTAATTTCACTCTTGAATAGCGCTCTCTCTCTCTCTCTCTCTCTCTTGTATTCTCTAAACTGTAATTTGGCTCTTTGAATGCAACCTGACCTTACTCTCATTAATACAATATCAGTAGACGTAAGATTCGCTTTTAAGCATCTAAAACACTTTAAACATTGTTTTTCTCCCTCCATTTAACTAAATATTCTCATATCACGTGTATCTTTTAAGTCCGCTTAGTATTTTTCACGTGTGAATAATTGATGTCAAAATCAAACATCAACACAAGATACTAGTATGTTGGATATTTCCATAACTTTAATACAAGACACTTATAATAACAATGGATAGAAATTCGGGTATATAATATTGGCAATTGGGTGTACTTTATGGGCTTAATTTATGGTGACTATAATAACAGAAGATTAAATCAGCTGTATCACGTGCCCAATGCAATGTTATGAGTACAATAGAGTAATTATTTTTACTTTTTATTACATATATAACAATGGGACGGCAAAGAATATACACGTTTCTAAAATGTAATAATAAATCATGCTACACTTACATCACTCTTTTATACAATTTTCATTACATCATAATGTGGTATATGTTACAATCACACAAATTTTTAATTATTTTAAATTTTTAATATTATAATAAAATTTGTATGGTTATAACATATGCCACATCATGATGTTTACAAAATGATATAAAAAATTGTATAAGTGTAACATTACTCATAACTCATAATCGTTTCTTGTTATTTTAATGAAGTAGCAAAGTTGTCATAAGAATCTTAGCTTCGCAGCGCCCTTCTTAAACATTGATTCCGACTTGTCATGTTCTTCACAGCTGACCTTCGGTGGGTGTCGTATCAGCTGCCATTTTTCAATAAATCTTTTAGAAAAATCCCTTTTATTTTCTAAGGCGGATAATGGTACGGCTATTTGTGGCTTGAGTTTGAGCCCACAGTTAACACATTACATCCAACCGACAACATCAACTCTTACATTGACTGAGAGCCTATAAATTTCTTCATCAGCTTCCCATTTGTGTATAATTAGTATTCATTTATCTCAACGTCATTTTCTTTATAAATTCAAACCACCCAGAGGTCGGACGGCACGAGCCACTGGGGATTGAGAAGGCTGTAATGGAGGTGAGCAACAGGTTCATTACAATAAAGAATCATGTAGATGGTGCACCCAAAGAGTCCGACTTTGAGATAAAGGCTGCTGCTCTTCCTCTGACACTTCAGCCTGGTTCCACTGATATTATTGTGAAAACTCTTTATGTATCAATTGATCCTTACCAGTTAAACCGCATGAAGACTGCCAGCTCCTCTCAGGGCACATCAAGTTATTCGGTTGCCGTTAATCCTGGCGACGTAAGTCAATCTCGTGATGCTTTCGGTTCCCTCGAGTAAGATTATCACTTTCAAATACCCAAGTTTTTTTTCTTTTTTTCTTTTTGTTGCAGACTATAGATGCTTATGGTGTGGCCAAAGTTGTTGTTTCTGGGAATCCACATTTTGAGAAGGATGACTTGGTAGTAGGGATTTTCTCTTGGGGAGAGTATTGTGTAGTGAAACCAGGTGGAATGATAAGGAAATTTGACCCCATGGGATTTCCATTGTCTTACCAGGTTGGAGTTTTAGGTAATCAATTCATCATCGACATCTATCTGTTACATCAACATCATGATCCTGACCATAATCTGTATCTCAATGTTTCCTTATCCTGTCTCTATATAAACCATCGAGAGATTGCTTTGCTTATACATAATTAATGAACAGAGAAATAATGAACTTGAAGGAATTGCTACAACTACAATCGAAATCGAAATTTTGTTGTCATCAGAAATACTTCAGCCAGCTAGCCGTAGGCTCATTTAAATAACATATCAAGTTTGGCCAAGCGATAAATCTTATATAGATTAACTATAGCCTGTTTCGTGTTTGCTGTATAACGTGATAAATTATGCAAGATTGTCTTCACAATTGGCTGAATTACGCAAATTAGAAAAAGAAACAGTATTCAGCCCAAACCAATATCCATTAGCGTTCGCAAGCAGATAAAATTAATCATACTGCAGCAATATGCTGTAGGGAATCCAGTGAATGCCTTTTACATCAGAAAAATTTTGATTTCAATTTTTTTCCTAATTACAAAGCATCTGGTGTTTGTTGTTGCAGGGTTTAGTGGACTTACCGCCTATGCTGGATTCTTTGAAGTATGTAAGCCCAAAAAGGGAGATAAAGTGTTTGTATCTGCTGCCTCTGGATCTGTTGGACATTTGGTCGGACAATATGCAAAACTCTTCGGTTGCTATGTGGTGGGCTCTGCCGGAAGCAAGGAAAAGGTTATTTTTATGGGTTAATTAATTAATTGATTTTTGTGATTTATTCAAGGATATAGACACTTTGACTGGAAAAAGTTTTTATCTACTTCAATGGAATATCACAGGTGGCAGTGCTAAAAGAGAAGCTTGGTTTTGATAATGCATTCAACTACAAGGAGGAAACTGACTTAAAGGCCACTCTCAAGAGGTAACAATTTCTGTTCAATTTCAACAAACAATAAAATTGTTTAAATTTCACAACCTGACAGACCCCAATTTTCCAGGTACTTCCCTGATGGAATTGACATATATTTTGACAATGTGGGAGCAGAAATGCAAGAAGCGGCAGTTGCCAACATGAACGTTTTTGGTAGAGTAGCAGTGTGTGGAATAATCTCTGAATACATAAATGGTGGCAGAAGGGCTGCACCTGAAATGCTAGATATTGTGTACAAGAGAATCAAGATGCAAGGGTTTTTAGCCGCTGATCACTTTGATGTACATGGAGATTTCATATCAACAACTTGTGACCACCTCCGAACTGGCAAAATTCATCCACTCGATGACATTTCCACCGGCGTAGAGAGCATCCCCTATGCTTTCATTGGACTTTTTCGAGGCCATAACATTGGAAAGAAGATGGTTCAAATTGCAGAAGAGTAAAATGAATTAAGACTTATTTAGTTTATCCAGAAATAAACATCCCACCAGTTGCTGTTGCTGTTGTTTCTATCATATTTTAACGATTGTCATAGCAAATTTCCAGGCTATCAAGTTAATTGTATTCACATAAAGAATGATGGAATCTGATGTCCATCCCAGTTAGTAATATTATAATACATTTCAGCTTATTTGTTGTAGGCCAATGTATTGTGTCTCTACAGAAAAAATTGCAATTTTAACTCTCTGCATCTCCTGCGAGGTTTTAATAATTGAAAAAAAAAAAGTCCTTTAAAACAACAGTGAACAGAAATAAATTTGAGCTATATGCTTCCTGTTCATATGCATCCCATTGGGTTGACCCTGACCCACCCTCAATCAAAGGTATAATACAGGAAAGCAATTTCATGAAATTTAGATTCTATCAGTTTAAGAAAAAATAAATTTATTTTAATTGCCTTTTTTTTTCTTTCTAAAATCAACTAACTGATAAAAACTCAGTAATGCTAATGGGCATGGTTTAAGGTATATTTGTTGATTTATCTTCCTCCTACCCCAAGGCCCAATAACTATTTCTTGGCGGATGTATTCAATAAAAGGAATTAAAAATAAATTAATTAATTTGAGCGTCATTGGTAGTTGCATTGACGTTCGATAAAAATAAAATTGAGCTTCATTGTTATAGTTGCATTGACATTCCACAACAATAATAATCCTATAATTTTCAAGTCTTCAGTAATATTTTATTTGAGCGTCAAAGTCTATATATTCTTATTATTAGTATTATTTTAATTTTAGTTTTGGTCTTATAGTCCAAAATCAGTTGCTATGAGCAGCTCTTGCTCTATCAATTGAGCCTGTATCCAATGATGTAATTGTGAAAAATCTCTACCTGTCGATTGATCCTTATCAGATTAACGGCATGAAGAGTTATAGCTTGGCGTCGTTGGCGAACTAATAATTAATTATTTATTACAAGCGAGGTAATGCATAGTTTATAGATAGCTCCTCATTTGGTTGACACTGAGACAGGCCATTGACGGTCATGGTGTGCCGAAAGTTGTTGTTTCTGGGAATCCTTAATTCCAGCAAGAGGAATTGGTAGTAAGGTCAATCAGCTGGGGAGAGTAAAAACTTGTCAAAAAGGTGGCGGCTTAAGGAAATTCGACCCAATGGGATTTCCCGTCATACCATGCTGGAATTTTCGGTGATTTAATTAATTTTTTCATTAACATTCTTTTATTTAGGGGTGTTCAAAAGCGGTTAACTGCTTTCTTGAACTGAATCGCTTTTTCGGTTTAGAAAAATTCTTGAATCGAAACTGAACCGATTTGGGGGAAAAACCGATTTTTCGATTAACCGAAATTTTAATTTTTCCTAAATTAAATTATAAACATCAATAATATATATCCAAATAAAAATTAAACATTCATACATATCAATTGATCACAACTAACAATACATTAAAAATTGATACAAATTAAAGTTTCAAATTAAACAAAAATAAGAGTCGGTAATAAAACGTCCATAATAAAACAACATAATAACTAAATAAGTCATAATGGAAAACAACAAAGAAATTATGTAAATTTAGAGATTACGATTATTATTATATATATATATATATATATATTTTAGTAAACCGGTTCAAAAAATCGGTTTCAGTTAATCGATTTTCATTTTTACTTGAACCGAAAACCGAATTTAAAATCTGGTTTTTTGAATTCTTTGAACCGCAACTGAACTGTTTTTCTGGTTAACTGGTTTTTCAATTTGATAACCGATTTAGTTTACTTTTTACATTTTTTTTTTTTAATATCTCTACTTTTAACTCATTCCTATGTAACAAATAATTAATTAATTAATTATAGTACTATGATGTGATTTTTTTCATAGCATGATTGGAATGTAGATAAGCGCATACGGCAAGTGATTTGTCAAGATGGAAATAAAGGAATTGAAGGGCACGGCCCACGGGTTGGTGACTAGTGAAAACGTTTAAAGCGAGTTGGAGACGAATTAAGGTGTCCGATATTTTTGAAGAATGAGTGGCAGCAAATTGATCCTGAAATTTCCACATGTGAAAAAAGATGTACCAATTAACTTACCTTCTTTATAAACACCAAGGCACATACCATCAAGTATGAAGGTTACAATGGAAGTGAACAACAGATACATAACAATAAAGACTCACATAGAAGGTGCACCAAAAGAGTCCGACTTCGAGCTGAAGAATGCAGCTCTTGCTCTATCAATTGAGGCTGGATCCAATGATGTAATTGTGAAAACTCTCTATGTGTCAATTGATCCGTATCAAATTAACCGCATGAAGAGTTATAGCTCATCACGCAAAGCAACAGTGGCTGCAGCGCCCATTAATCATGGTGAAGTAAGTAATAACTGATTAATTTGATTATGATGAGTGAGGTAATGCATAGTTTATTTATAGCTCATCATTTGTGTGACAGGCCATTGACGGTTATGGTGTGGCGAAAGTTGTTGTTTCTGGGAATCCTGAATTCCAAAAAGATGAATTAGTAGTAGGGTTCGTCGGCTGGGGAGAGTATAAACTTGTCAAAGGAGGTGACAGGTTAAGGAAATTGGACCCAATGGGATTTCCCTTGTCTAACCATGCTGGAATTTTCGGTGAATTCTTTAATTATTCCCTTTATTAATCATTAACATTCTTTTAATTCATTCCCATTTAGCAATACGTCAATGTATCCATATACTACTCAGATGAATCACACATCCAGGGCTTAGAGACCCAGGATTTTCCAGTGCTCATTTCTATTTGAGTTATGCCATTTTTGAAAGATAAGATTATATGGCTACTGCCTTCTTTGTTTGAAACTTTTGCATCTGCTTGTGGTTTTGCAGGATATGGTGGACTTACAGCCTATACCGGATTTTTAGAAATCTGTAAGCCTAGGAAGGGGGAGAAAGTATTCGTTTCTGGTGCATCTGGATCGGTTGGAAACTTAGTCGGACAGTTTGCCAAATTGTTTGGTTGTTACGTAGTTGGCAGCGTTGGAAACAATAAAAAGGTCATTCTAAAGGATTAGCTGGGTAGCTTTCAATTACTAATTTCAGGTTTGAACTGTGACTCTTGCAAGAATAGTAAATGTTATATCTACTAAAATTAAGCATAAACAGGTAGCACTACTAAAGGAGAAGCTTGGTTTTGATGATGCATTTAACTACAAAGAAGAACCTGACTTGAAGGCTACTCTGAGAAGGTAACTAGAACATCTATTCAACTGTGAATTTAGATCAATTACATCAAGTGTGTTACAGTGAACATCTTTAAATATAATGTTCAGGTACTTCCCTGATGGGATTGATGTATATTTTGACAATGTGGGAGGAGATATGCTAGAAGCAGCAGTTGCTAACATGAACTTATTCGGTAGAGTGGCTGCTTGTGGGGCGATCTCTGAGTACACGAATGCTAGCAAAAGAGCTTCTCCCAATATGCTAGATGCTGTGTACAAGAGAATCAAAATCCAGGGATTTTTAGTCTCGGATCACATTAATTTGTATGCAGATTTCGTTTCAACGATTGGTGATCACCTCCGTAATGGCAAAATCCAGCCACTTGAAGACATATCAAATGGTGTGGAGAGCATCCCCTCCGCTTTCATAGGACTCTTTCAGGGTGATAACATTGGAAAGAAGATTGTTTGTGTTGCAGAAGATTGAAAAGGAAGATACTCATTGTTCTTTATTTGTTCTCACTGGCAATGGCATGGTCTCATGTACAATAGCGTTTTTCACCATTTTCGGACCTAACATTTCTCGTCAAATTGATCAAAATTGATTTGTCGCATCAATTAGCGTTTGTAAGCAGATTAAATTAATCATACTGCAGCAATATGTTGTTGGGAATCTAGTGACTGCTTTTTACATCAGAAAAAAAATGATAATTACAAAGCATTTGTTATTTGTTGTTGGAGGGATTCTTTGAAGAAAGTAAGTCCAAAAAGAGAGAAAAATTGTTTGTATCTGCTGCCTCTGGATCTGTTGGAAATTTGGTCGGACAAAATGCAAAACTCTTTGTTGCTATGTAGTCGACTCTGCCGGAAGGAAGGAAAAGGTTACTTTTATGGGTTAAATTTTTTAAGTTTTGTGAGTTACTCAAGGATATAAGCACTTGACTGGAAAAAGTTCCTATCTACTTCAATGGATCATAGGTAGCAATTCTAAAAGAGAAGCTTGGGTTTGATGTTGATGATGCATTCAACTAAAGGAGGAAACTTACTTAAGGCCACTTTCAAGAGGTAACAATTTCTGTTCAATGTCAACAAATATTAAATTTCACAACCCAACAGACCACAAATTTACGGGTACTTCCCTGATGGGATTGATACATATTTTGACAATGTGATTGTGGGATCAGAAATTCAAGAAGCGGCAGTTCCCAACTTGAACGTTTTCGGTAGAGTAGCAGTTTGTGGAATAATCTCTGAATACACAAATGGTGGTAGACGAGCTACACCTGAAATGCTAGATATTGTGTACAAGATAATCAAGATGCAAGGGTTTTTAGCCGCTGATCGCTTTGATGTGACCACCTCCGAACTGGCAAAATTCAGCCACTCGAAGACATTACCATTATTGTAGAGACTAGAGAGCATCCCCTCTGCTATCATTGGACTTTTTCGGGGCCACAACATTAGAAAAAGATGGTTCTAATTGCAGAAGAGTAAAATGATTTATGATTTATTTTGCTTAATTAGGATAACCAGAAATAAACGTCACATCTATTATTGCTAGTGTTGTTGTTGTTTCTATCGTATTTTAACTATGAGTAATGTTACACCCATAACCTCTTCTCACAAATTTTCTCTCACAATCTCGACGTGATAGTTAGCAATTGGTCAATCGCAATTTATCAGATGAAACCTGGGTGAGACTCATTATAAGTTAACTAATTACGAGCTGTCACGTCGAATTGTGAAAAAAGGTTGTGAGTGTAATATTTTCTTTTAACTATTGTCTTAACGAATTTCCGGGCTATCAACTAAATAGTCATCACATAATGAATGATGGAATATCCATCCCAGTTAGTAATATTATGTTAAAATTCAGCTTATTTGTTGTAGGCCAACGTATTCATTCTCTATAGAAAAAATTGTAATGATTAAACCCTAAACCCTTAATTAAGGTATAATACAAGAAAGCAATTTCCTGAAATTTAGATTCTCTCGTTTTAAGAAAAGAACAAAATTATTTTAGTTACCGTTTCTAAAATCAACTCACTGATAAAAACTCATAATGGGCGTGGTTTATGGTCCACTCGTTGATGGAGATAAGGAATTGAAGGGCATGGCCCATGGGTTAATGGTGAGTGGTGACTAGTGAAACGTTTAAAGCGAGTTGGAGTAAGGTGTCAGGATGATAATTGCAAAATGAGTAGCAGCAAATTGATTCTTCCGCAAGTGAAACTGTAACGATAAACCAGTTAGCTCACCTTCTTTATAAACCCCATTGGCATATACCATTACCACCAAGTAAGAAGATTAAAATGGAAGTGAACAACAGATACATAACAATAAAGACTCACATAGAAGGTGCACCAAAGGAGTCCGACTTCGAGCTGAAGAGTGCAGCTCTTGCTCTATCAATTGAGGATGGATCCAATGATGTAATTGTGAAAACTCTCTATGTGTCAATTGATCCCTATCAGATTAACCGCATGAAGAGTTATAGCCCATCACACAAAGCAATAGTTGGTGCAGCACGAATTACTCCTGGTGAAGTAAGTAATAATTAATTAATTTGATTATGATGAGTGAGGTAATGCATAGTTTATTTATAGCTCATCATTTGTGTGACAGGCCATTGACGGTCATGGTGTGGCGAAAGTTGTTGTTTCTGGGAATCCTGAATTCCAAAAGGATGAATTGGTAGTTGGGTTAATCAGCTGGGGAGAGTATAAACTTGTCAAAGGTGGCGGCGGGTTAAGGAAATTGGAACCAATGGGATTTCCCTTGTCTTACCATGCTGGAATTTTCGGTGAATTAATTAACTTTTTCCTTTATTCATCATTCCGGTTAAATTAAAAATGCATTTGATGCATTATTTAAAAGAGGCCAAGCACCGTGGACGGCTTTATCATCCTAACAAATGAGTATTGGACCACCCTCCGCCTGTATATATACTGTATATGCTATCAAAAGCAATCACTTAAAGTCGAACAAGCGGCAGCTGATCCATATATAATACTCAGATGAATCCTGGGGGCTTAGGGACTAAGGATTTTCCAGTGCTCGTGCTCATGTCTATTTGAACTGTGCCATTTTTGCAAGATATTATATGGTAACTGCATTAATTCATATTGGAATTGGATGTGTGTGTGTGTTTTTGCAGGATATAGTGGACTTACAGCCTATTCCGGATTTTTTGAAATCTGTGAGCCCAGGAAGGGAGAGAAAGTATTTGTTTCTGGTGCATCTGGATCAGTTGGAAACTTAGTCGGACAGTTTGCCAAACTGTTTGGTTGTTACGTAGTTGGCAGCGCTGGAAACAATGAAAAGGTCATTCTAAAAAATTATCTGGAGGGCTTTCAATTACTAATTAATTTCAAGTTTGAACTGTGATTCTTGTAAGGGTCCTAAATGCTTATACCCACTAAAATTAAGCATATACAGGTAGCACTACTAAAGGAGAAGCTTGGTTTTGATGACGCCTTTAACTACAAAGAAGAACTTGACCTGAAGGCTACACTGGGGAGGTAATTAGAACATCTATTAAACTGTGTATGTAATTAGATCAGTTAACATCAAGTATATGTTACACTGAACATCTTTAAATATAATGTCCAGGTACTTCCCTGATGGGATTGACATATATTTTGACAATGTGGGAGGAGAGATGTTAGAAGCAGCAGTTGCTAACATGAACTTATTCGGCAGAGTGGCTGCTTGTGGGGTGATCTCTGAGTACACGAATGCTAGCAAAAGAGCTGCTCCCAATATGCTAGATGTTGTGTACAAGAGAATCAAAATTCAGGGATTTTTAGTCCCCGATCACTTGAATTTGTATGCAGATTTCATTTCAACGATAAGTGATCACCTCCGAAATGGCAAAATCCAGTCACTTGAAGACATATCAAATGGTGTGGAGAGCATCCCCTCCGCTTTCATAGGACTCTTTCAGGGTGATAACATTGGAAAGAAGATTGTTTGTGTTGCATCTGAGTACACGAATGCTAGCAAAAGAGCTTCTCCCTATGCTAGATTTGTGTACAAGAGAATCAAAATCCAGGGATTTTTAGTCTCGGATCACATTAATTTGTATGCAGATTTCGTTTCAACGATTGGTGATCACCTCCGTAATGGCAAAATCCAGCCACTTGAAGACATATCAAATGGTGTGGAGAGCATCCCCTCCGCTTTCATAGACTCTTTCAGGGTGATAACATTGGAAAGAAGATTGTTTGTGTTGCAGAAGTTGAAAAGGAAGATCACTCATTGTTCTTTATTTGTTCTCACTGGCAATGGCATGGTCTCATGTACATAGCGTTTTTCACCATTTCGGACCTAACATTTCTCGTCAAATTGATCAAAATTGATTTGTCGCATCAATTGCGTTTGTAAGCAGATTAAATTAATCATACTGCAGCAATATGTTGTTGGGAATCAGTGACTGCTTTTACATCGAAAAAAAATGATAATTACAAAGCATTTGTTATTTGTTGTTGGAGGGATTCTTTGAAGAAGTAAGTCCAAAAGAGAGAAAAATTGTTTGTATCTGCTGCCCTCCGTTGGAAATTTGGTCGACAAATGCAAAACTCTTTGTTGCTATGTAGTCGGCTCGCCGGAAGGAAGGAAAAGGTTACTTTTATGGGTTAATTTTTTAGTTTTGTGAGTTATCAAATATAAGCACTTGACTGGAAAAAGTTCCTATCTACTTCAATGGATCATAGTAGCAATTCTAAAAGAGAAGCTTGGGTTTGATGTTATGATGCATTCAATAAAGGAGGAAACTTACTTAAGGCCACTTTCAAGAGGTAAATTTCTGTTCAATGTCAACAACATTAAATTTCACAACCCAACAGACCACAAATTTACGGGTACTTCCCTGATGGGATTGATACATATTTTGACAATGTGATTGTGGGATCAGAACGCAGTTCCCAACTTGAACTTTTTTCGGTAGAGTAGCAGTTTGTGAATAATCTCTGAATACACAAATGGTGGTAGACGAGCTACACCTAAGCTAGATTGTGTACAAGATAATCAAGATGCAAGGGTTTTTAGCCGCTGATCGCTTTGATGTGACCACCTCCGAACTGGCAAAATTCAGCCACTCGAAGACATTACCATTATTGTAGAGACAGAGAGCATCCCCTCTGCTTCATTGGACTTTTTCGGGGCCACAACATTAGAAAAAGAGGGTTCTAATTGCAGAAGGGTAAAATTGCTTTAGTATTATTTATTACAAGCGAGGTAATGCATAGTTTATAGATAGCTCCTCATTTGGTTGACACTGAGACAGGCCATTGACGGTCATGGTGTGCCGAAAGTTGTTGTTTCTGGGAATCCTTAATTCCAGCAAGATGAATTGGTAGTAAAGTCAATCAGCTGGGGAGAGTAAAAACTTGTCAAAAAGGTGGCGGCTTAAGGAAATTCGACCCAATGGGATTTCCCGTCGTACCATGTTGGAATTTTCGGTGATTTAATTAATTTTTTCATTAACCTTGTTTTACTTAGGGGTGTTCAAAAACGGTTAACTATTTTCTTGAACTGAATCGCTTTTTCGGTTTAGAAAAATTCTTGAATCGAAACTGAATCGATTTGGGAGAAAAACCAATTTTTCGGTTAATCGAAAAACCGGTTAACCGCTTTGAAAAAACCAGTCAATCGATTTTCTCCTTTTTATTGGATAATTTTTTTTTTAAATTTTTCCTAAATTAAATTATAAACATCAATAATACATATCCAAATAAAAATTAAACATTCATACATATCAATTGATCATAACTAACAATACATTAAAAATTGATACAAATTAAAGTTTCAAATTAAACAAAAATAAGAATCCGTAATAAAACAACAAAATAACTAAATAAGTCCTAATGGAAAACAACAAAGAAATTGTGCAAATTTAGGAATTACGATTATTATTATTATTATTATATATATATTTTAGTAAACCGGTTTGGTTAATCGGTTTTCATTTTTACCTGAACCGAAAACCGAATTTAAAATCTAGTTTTTTGAATTTTTTGAACCGCAACTGAACTATTTTTCCGGTTAACTGGTTTTTCGATTTGATAACCGATTTAGTTTAGTTTTTTTTTTTAATATCTCTACTTTTAACTCATTCCTATGTAACAAATAATTAATTAATTATAGTACTATGATGTGATTTTTTCATAGCATGATTGGAATGTAGATAAGCGCATATGGCAAGTGATTTGTCAAGATGGAAATAAAGGAATTGAAGGGCACGGCCCACGGGTTGGTGACTAGTGAAAACGTTTAAAGCCAGTTGGAGACGAATTAAGGTGTACGATATTTTTGAAGAATGAGTGGCAGCAAATTGATCCTGAAATTTCCACATGTGAAAAAAGATGTACGAATTAACTTACCTTCTTTATAAACACCAAGGCACATACCATCAAGTATGAAGGTTACAATGGAAGTGAACAACAGATACATAACAATAAAGACTCACATAGAAGGTGCACCAAAAGAGTCCGACTTCGAGCTGAAGAATGCAGCTCTTGCTCTATCAATTGAGGCTGGATCCAATGATGTAATTGTGAAAACTCTCTATGTGTCAATTGATCCGTATCAAATTAACCGCATGAAGAGTTATAGCTCATCACGCAAAGCAACAGTGGCTGCAGCGCCCATTAATCATGGTGAAGTAAGTAATAACTGATTAATTTGATTATGATGAGTGAGGTAATGCATAGTTTATTTATAGCTCATCATTTGTGTGACAGGCCATTGACGGTTATGGTGTGGCGAAAGTTGTTGTTTCTGGGAATCCTGAATTCCAAAAAGATGAATTAGTAGTAGGGTTCGTCGGCTGGGGAGAGTATAAACTTGTCAAAGGAGGTGACAGGTTAAGGAAATTGGACCCAATGGGATTTCCCTTGTCTAACCATGCTGGAATTTTCGGTGAATTCTTTAATTATTCCCTTTATTAATCATTAACATTCTTTTAATTCATTCCCATTTAGCAATACGTCAATGTATCCATATACTACTCAGATGAATCACACATCCAGGGCTTAGAGACCCAGGATTTTCCAGTGCTCATTTCTATTTGAGTTATGCCATTTTTGAAAGATAAGATTATATGGCTACTGCCTTCTTTGTTTGAAACTTTTGCATCTGCTTGTGGTTTTGCAGGATATGGTGGACTTACAGCCTATACCGGATTTTTAGAAATCTGTAAGCCTAGGAAGGGGGAGAAAGTATTCGTTTCTGGTGCATCTGGATCGGTTGGAAACTTAGTCGGACAGTTTGCCAAATTGTTTGGTTGTTACGTAGTTGGCAGCGTTGGAAACAATAAAAAGGTCATTCTAAAGGATTAGCTGGGTAGCTTTCAATTACTAATTTCAGGTTTGAACTGTGACTCTTGCAAGAATAGTAAATGTTATATCTACTAAAATTAAGCATAAACAGGTAGCACTACTAAAGGAGAAGCTTGGTTTTGATGATGCATTTAACTACAAAGAAGAACCTGACTTGAAGGCTACTCTGAGAAGGTAACTAGAACATCTATTCAACTGTGAATTTAGATCAATTACATCAAGTGTGTTACAGTGAACATCTTTAAATATAATGTTCAGGTACTTCCCTGATGGGATTGATGTATATTTTGACAATGTGGGAGGAGATATGCTAGAAGCAGCAGTTGCTAACATGAACTTATTCGGTAGAGTGGCTGCTTGTGGGGCGATCTCTGAGTACACGAATGCTAGCAAAAGAGCTTCTCCCAATATGCTAGATGATGTGTACAAGAGAATCAAAATCCAGGGATTTTTAGTCTCGGATCACATTAATTTGTATGCAGATTTCGTTTCAACGATTGGTGATCACCTCCGTAATGGCAAAATCCAGCCACTTGAAGACATATCAAATGGTGTGGAGAGCATCCCCTCCGCTTTCATAGGACTCTTTCAGGGTGATAACATTGGAAAGAAGATTGTTTGTGTTGCAGAATTGAAGGAAGATACTCATTGTTCTTTATTTGTTTCACTGGCAATGGCATGGTCTCATGTACAATAGCGTTTTTCACCATTTCGGACCTAACATTCTCGTCAATTGATCAAAATTGATTTGTCGCATCAATTAGCGTTTGTAAGCAGATTAAATTAATCATACTGCAGCAATATGTGTTGGGAATCTAGTGACTGTTTTACACAGAAAAAAAATGATAATTACAAAGCATTTGTTATTTGTTGTTGGAGGGATTCTTTAGAAGAAAGTAAGCCCAAAGAAGAGAAAAATTGTTTGTATCTGCTGCCTCCGTGGAAATTTGGTCGGACAAATGCAAAACTCTTTGTGCTATGTAGTCGGCTCGCCGGAAGGAAGGAAAAGGTTACTTTTATGGTAATTTTTTAGGTTTTGTGAGGTATTCAAGGATATAAGCACTGACTGGAAAAAGTTCTATCTACTTCAATGGATCATAGGTAGCAATTCTAAAAGAGAAGCTTGGGTTTGATGTTGATGATGCATTCAATAAAGGAGGAAACTTACTTAAGGGCACTTTCAAGAGGAACAATTTCTGTTCAATGTCAACAAAATTAAATTTCACAACCCAACAGACCACAAATTTACGGGTACTTCCTGATGGGATTGATACATATTTTGACAATGTGATTGTGGGATCAGAACGGCAGTTCCCAACTTGAACGTTTTCGGTAGAGTAGCAGTTTGTGGAATAATCTCTGAATACACAAATGGTGGTAGACGGGCTACACCGAAATGCTAGTATTGTGTACAAGATAATCAAGATGCAAGGGTTTTTAGCCGCTGATCGCTTTGATGTGACCACCTCCGAACTGGCAAAATTCAGCCACTCGAGACATTACCATATTGTAGAGACGAGAGCATCCCTCTGCTTCATTGGACTTTTTCGGGGCACAAACATTAGAAAAAGATGGTTCTAATTGCAGAAGGGTAAAATGATTTATGATTTATTTGCTAATTAGGATAACCAGAAATAACAGCACATCTATTATTGCTGGTGTTGTTGTGTTTCTATCGTATTTTAACTATGAGAGTGTACACCATAACCTCTTCTCACAAATTTTCTCTCACAATCTGACGTGATAGTTAGCAATGGTCAATCGCAATTTATCAGATGGCGGGTGGAGATCATTAAAGTTAACTAATTACGAGCTGTCACGTGAATTGTGAAAAAAGGTTGTGAGTGTAATATTTTAACTATTGTCTTAGCGAATTTCCGGGCTATCAACTAAATAGTCATCACATAATGAATGATGGATATCCATCCCAGTTAGTAATATTATGTTAAAATTCAGCTTATTTGTTGTAGGCCAACATATTTATTCTCTATAGAAAAAATTGAATGATTAAACCCTAAACCCTAATTAAGGTATAATACAAGAAAGCAATTCTGAAATTTAGATTCTCTCGTTTTAAGAAAAGAACAAAATTATTTTAGTTACGTTTCTAAAATCAGTCACTGAAAAAACTCATAATGGGCGTGGTGTATGGTCCACTCGTTGAGGAGATAAGGAATTGAAGGGCATGGCCCATGGGTTTGGTGGTGGTGACTTGTGAAACGTTAAAGCGAGTTGGAGTAAGGGGTTCAGGATGATAATTGCAAAATGAGTAGCAGCAATTGATTTCGCAAGTGAAACTGTAACGATAAACCAGTTAGGTCACTTCTTTATAAACCCATGGCATATACCATTACCACCAAGTAGAAGATTACAATGGAAGTGAACAACAGATACATAACAATAAGACTCACATAGAAGGTGCACCAAAGGAGTCCGACTTCGAGCTGAAGAGTGCAGCTCTTGCTCTATCAATTGAGGCTGGATCAATGATGTAATTGTGAAAACTGTCTATGTGTCAATGATCCCTATCAGATTAACCGCATGAAGAGTTATAGCCCATCACACAAGGAATAGTTGGTGCAGCACGAATTACTCCTGGTGAAGTAAGTAATAATTAATTAATTTGTTATGATGAGTGAGGTAATGCATAGTATTTATCTCATCATTTGTGTGACAGGCATGACGGTCATGGTGTGGCGAAAGTTGTTGTTTCTGGAATCCTGAATTCCAAAAGGATGAATTGGTAGTTGGGTAATCAGCTGGGGGAGAGTATAAAATTGTCAAAGGTGGCGGCGGGTTAAGGAAATTGGACCAATGGATTTCCCTTGTTTACCATGCTGGAATTTTCGGTGAATTAATTAACTTTTTCCTTTATTCATCATTCCGGTTAAATTAAAAAGCATTTGATGATTATTTAAAAGAGGCCAGCACCGTGGACGGCTTTACATCCTAACAAAATAGTATTGGACCACCCTCGCCTGTATATATAGTATATCCTATCAAAGCAATCACTTAAAGTTGAACAAGCGGCAGCTGACCAATTATAATACTCAGATGAATCCTGTGGGCTTAGGGACTCAGGATTTTCCAGGCCGTGCTCATGTCTATTTGAACGTGCCATTTTTGCAAGATAATATGGTAACTGCATTAATTCATATTGGAATGGATTGTTGGTGTGTTTTTGCAGGATATAGTGGACTTACAGCCTATTCCGGATTTTTTGAATCTGTGAGCCAGGAAGGGGAGAGAAAGTATTTGTTTTCTGGTGCATCTGGATCAGTTGGAAACTTAGTCGGACAGTTTGCCAAACGTTTGGTTGTTACGTAGTTGGCAGCGCTGGAAACAATGAAAAGGTCATTCTAAAAAATTTACTGGAGGGCTTTCAATTACTAATAATTTCAGGTTTGAACTGTGATTCTTGTAAGGGTCCTAAATGTTATACCACTAAAATAGCATATACAGGTAGCACTACTAAAGGAGAAGCTTGGTTTTGATGACGCTTAACTACAAAGAAGAACTTGACCTGAAGGTACCTGGGGAGGTAATTAGAACATCTATTAAACTGTGTATGTAATTAGATCAGTTACCATAAGTATATGTTACACTGAACATCTTAAATAATGTCAGGCTTCCTGATGGGATTGACATATATTTTGACAATGTGGAGGAGAGATGTTAGAAGCAGCAGTTGCTAACATGAACTTATTCGGCAGAGTGGCTGCTTGTGGGGTGATCTCTGAGTACACGAATGCTAGCAAAAGAGCTGCTCCCAATATGCTAGATGTTGTGTACAAGAGAATCAAAATTCAGGGATTTTAACCCGATCACTTGAATTGTATGCAGATTTCATTTCAACGATAAGTGATCACCTCCGAAATGGCAAAATCCAGTACCTTGAAGACATATCAAATGGTGTGGAGAGCATCCCCTCCGCTTTCATAGGACTCTTTCAGGGTGATAACATTGGAAAGAAGATTGTTTGTGTTGCACAAGATTGAAAAGGAAGACAACCCATTGTTCTTGATTTGTTCTCACTGGCAATGGCGTGCCTCATGTAAAATAGCTTGCGTTTAATAATCCAGTAAAACTTTCCCAGCGATCAATTGATCCCCATCTATACAAATTTTATGGGGCCTTCTGTCTACAATTTTTTACCTAATAAGTCTCTTCAAATTTATAATTTTATGATACAATTAACTTTTGAGAATGTTTGATATTGTTGATACAGAATTCTACACCAACTAGCGAGATTCGATCGACCTTGTCAGGATCGGAACTGATGTGTGTGTGATTAATAATAATCAGCGATGAGTGCTTATAAAATGCAATAAAAGAAAGGCAACAGGATTTTTAAAGTGGTTCGGGGAGGTTAACAGTCTACATCCACTAATTTGTCTTATTCGCTATGTGAGCTTACAGTGCTATTTCTATTAAAATTTTGTAACTCCTCCCTCACCGTTTGAGGGGGCTTATATACAAAATTTGTATAAAAGAAAGAGTGAAATCAAGGGGATTACAATTGATTTGAATCGTAATCTCGATATCCTCGCGATTGGGCACTGTGATTGCTCATCTCGGGCATCGAACACTAGGGGGCCTATGTTGTGTATGATTTTTTCACCATGCTCGGGTCATTGCGAAGATATAGATTGACCCAGAACCAACTTGGCGACGATGACTGAGCGACCCAACATAAGCTCGTCGAGCCGTAACTCAACTCAGCATAAGCCAGTCGTGAACAATCTGAGTAATCATGCAATCAATCTCTGGATTGCTTCAAATCCCAGATATTACAGAATGACCAAGTCAACAATTATCACTGCGCAATCACAGTGCCCAATCGCGAGGATATCGGGATTACAATTGAAATCCCCTTGATTTCACTCTTTCTTTTACACAAATCTTGTATATAGGCCCCCTCAAACAATGAGGGAGGGGCTACAAAATTTTAATAGAAATAACATTGTAAGCTCACATAGCGAATAAGAAAAATCAGTGGACGTAGGCTGTTAACCTCCTGGTGGGTGGTTTCCACGTTCTCGTGGTTTCCTATGGTAGTTTTCGTTCTGGTGTACACCATTTTGGGCCTAGAATTGGTGAATTGCGGTGAACGTTTGCCAGAACCTTTGAGATGTTGTTGGCCCTCCTTCTAGCTCCAAAATGTTGATACAAAATTATGCACCAACTAGCGAGATCTGATTGACCTTGCTGGGTTCGGAACTGATGTGTGCGTGATTAATGATAATCAGCGATGAGTGCTTATAAAATGCAATAAAAGAAAGGCAACAGGATTTTTAAAGTGTCTGGCGAGGTTAACAGCCTACGTCCATTGATTTTTCTTATTCGATATATGAGCTTACAATGCTATTTCTATTAAAATTTTGTAACCCTTACCTCATCGTTTGAGGGGGCTTATATACAAGATTTGTGTAAAAGAAAGAGCGAAATCATGGGGATTACAATTGATTTGAATCTTAATCCCGATATCCTCATGATTGGACGCTGTGATTGTGCAATGATAATTATTGACTTAGTCATTCCCGCAATATCTGGGATCTGAAATAATCTGAAGATTGATTGAATGATTATTCGGATTATTCGCGACTTGCTTATGCTCTGTCGAGCTATGGCTCGATGAGTTTATGCTAGGTCG
Organism: Pistacia vera; assembly: GCF_008641045.1. Classification (NCBI taxonomy): domain Eukaryota; kingdom Viridiplantae; phylum Streptophyta; class Magnoliopsida; order Sapindales; family Anacardiaceae; genus Pistacia; species Pistacia vera. Next base: position 223,287 of record NW_022196454.1, read on the forward strand.
CTTAGTCATCGTCGTCGAGTTGGTTCTGGGTTGATCTATATCTTTGCAATGGCCTGAGTTTGGCTGAAAAATCATTATAAAGAAATTTTCGAACAAATATTCTACAAACATTTTTGGAATATTTTTTCAATAAAAAATTTTAGAAATGAAAAATTAATTTATCCCCACCAAAATCATCAGATCGAACCGCTATCATAATTCTGATAAACTCACCCAATAACAATATCCACCTAAGTACCAAACCTTTATAAGACAACAGAAATGTGCCGCCAATTCAGATGATTCAGAAAATTGTTACAGCAAGTAGAACCAAGACCCTCCTTTTACTCGCACGAAAATGCAAAACCTTAAACCAACTCAAGCAAATCCATGCCCACCTCCTCAAAACCTATTTATTCGAAAACCCTCTCGCCATCGGAACTCTCCTCTCTATTTGTGCTACCTCCAAAAACTCCTCTTTCTTCTCCTACGCTCGGTTGATTTTCGATCATTCTAGTGAAAGAAACACTTTTATGTACAATACCATGATTAGAGGTTATATGCAGTCTAATTTACCAAAACTTTCCGTTTTGTGCTACTTAAATATGTTAAATGTTGGGCTTGAGGCTAATAACTATACCTTTACACCGCTGATTAAAGCATGTACAATTCTTGGTCCTTCTTCGGAAATCATTGGGCGTTTTATACATGCCCATGTTGTTAAATTTGGATTCAGTTATGACCCTTTTGTTGCTAGCTCGTTAATTGAATTTTATTCGTTGGTTAATGAAATGGAAACTGCACGAGCGTTGTTTGATAAAAGTCTTGAGAGAGATGTGGTTATGTGGACGGCGATGATTGATGGATATGGCAAAATGGGAGATGTTCAGAATGCTAGAGCTTTATTCGACAAAATGCCTGAGAAAAATGCAATATCATGGAGTGCGATAATGGCAGCGTATTCTAGGATTAGTGACTTTAAAGAGGTGCTTTCTTTGTTTAGGCAAATGCAAGAAACAGGTGTGAAACCTAATGAGTCGGGTCTTGTTAGTGTTCTCACAGCGTGTGCTCATCTTGGGGCGCTGACTCAAGGTTTGTGGGTTCACTCGTATGCTAGACGGTACAATCTTGATAAGAATATGATTTTGGCCACTGCATTAGTTGATATGTATTCAAAATGCGGTCACGTGGAATCAGCTTTATCAGTATTTGAGGGGATCTCTAGTAAGGATGCTGCAGCGTGGAATGCCATGATTTCAGGCGTTGCAATGCATGGGGGCGCTAGGAAATCACTTGAACTTTTTGATAGAATGGTCATAAGCGGAACACAGCCCACGGAGACAACGTTTGTTGCAATCCTCACTACATGCACGCATGCAAGAATGGTTAAAGAGGGTCTTAAATTGTTTGAAGAAATGAGAAGCGTATATTGGGTTGAACCCCAGCTAGAGCATTACGCATGTGTTGTTGATCTCTTGGCAAGAGCAGGTATGGTGGAGGAAGCGGAGAAGTTCATAGAACAAAAAATGGGAGGGCTAAGAGGGGATGCCAATGTGTGGGGGGCGCTACTGGCCGCGTGTAGGATACATGAGAATGTTGAAGTTGGTAACAGAGCTTGGAAAAACCTTGCTGATATGGGAATAGCTGATTGTGGCACTTCTGTGCTTTCATATAATATGTATAAGGAAGCTGGGTGGGATATGGAAGCAAAGAGAGTGAGAAAATTGATCTCAGAGGCTGGAATGAAGAAGAAACCTGGTTGCAGTGTAATAGAGGTGGATGGAGTGGTTGAAGAATTCCTTGCAGGTGATACTCGTCACCTACAGACATCAGAAATATACAAGATGATTGATTCTTTTTCCAAAATGTCAAATTTTGAGGAACTAATGTGAAATATGGCTTTTCTAATAGAGGAAATATCTTTATTCATTTTCTTTTCTTCTTAAATAATTTAAAAGATTTTTAATGGAAAGAATCTAATAATTCTAGTTTTGATAGTCTTTTGTGATGAAAAGGAGTAATGCTACATAAACTGATTAGATATAAATATTACCATACATTCATGTTTTATTTATTTTTTAAATAGATTTTTAACTTTTGCTCTTTCAATTATTATATATTGTGTTTACAAGTGTAATATTATTCCATGAAAAGGGATTTATCATGTTTTTCTTGACCAATAACACCACCATGGTTTGGTTAAATATAGATATAAACACAATCACAATTCTCAAATGGGCAATACATTAATGTTGCCTGCCTCCTTTGTACCTGTCATTGGCTACCTTTATATTATTTTTTATTGACTTTTGTGCTCTGTGAAAACTCACTATTTTAGACAAATGGAAGTATCCAAATTACAAAAGGTTGTATCTAGATTCAAATTTTTATACAGATTAATATCATTCATTTTTGGTGCTTAAAACCTGTAAATTATCATGTCTATTGTAATGTGAAAGGAAAATTATTTGAAATTTTTGATGTCATGAGCTAATAATGACACTCATCCCAATGAGAAAAAAGAAAATGAATGCTAATGATAATCGGCGGAACTTTCTCACATGTATCTTCTTTTTAAAAAAAAAAAAAAAAAATTCCCTTTTCATCCGGCTGAGCTGATTCGGATAACAGTTGGAATTGGCTCAACAAGTCTAGTGTTCCTTTTGTTCGTCACGCAATGATTCCAAAAAGGCCTTTCTCTTTGGTTATCTGGAAAGCAAAAATAAGATGTAGATCGTCGGCAAGGGAATAATTATTAAAGGGAACAGGCCATCATTCTGATCTCTATTGCTTTGGACAAAAATATGAATCCAAACGGAGTGAGATTATATGAAGCAGTGCCATATGATAAATATGAGACTATATTGCTTTGGACTAAACTATGAATCCAAATGGAGTGAGACATGTAGCAGTACCATATGATAAATATGCGACATGCAAGGTTAAGTTTATAAGCATCCAGCAGCTTTTGCGGGTCAGTGTTGGTGATGCGTGATTCCATGAGACTTCTCATAGATTATGCAAACTAATAAACACTACATTTAAGTCCAGAATCAGCAACTTTAGTTACAAAAATACATTTTAGAAGGTCAAATTGTAAAAGGTATAGCATATACTCTGCACGGGAAGTAATTTCTCTTCCCCTTTAATTCCTCCTTTAATTCCTACACGGTTGTTATCTGTGCCGCTACCAATCTTATATTAATAAATGAAGAGAGGAGTGTTTATCTGCCCATCAAGTACTGGGGGAATGAGGGCTGCTTCACTGGAATTCTGGTGTCAGATGCAGTGGCTTTTATGAAAATCTTCGGCTGATAGTAAACCAGTGATAAGGCGTTTTAGCCTATCAGCACCAGGACCAGGCCTGAGTTTACTGGTGTTTGTCATGACATGATGTGGAGCACCCAAGTTTGAATTTCTTTCTTTACTGAACCATCCACCAGGTACATATCCATCAGCATTGCGACCCAGCAGTTCAGAATCAATCTTGTCAAGAATTGGCTCATTCCTGCCAAATTTCCTTGCAAAGGGGGCATTGCTTTCGACCATCCTCTGATAATCATCGGTAGTGAGGAAATGTGGGTGTTGTTTTGGAGGGTTGTCCCAAGATATGAAATGGAGGTCATGGTTTACAGTAGTATTCCGGAACTCTTCAGCATTACACATAACCGTATGAAAATATCCTTCGGGTGAAGATAGAAAGTTGGCATAATACATAAGGACTATCCTGGGGAGATTATCCCACCCCCACAAACAATATTCTAAGAAGGGATGCGAGAGCATCATCCAAGCAGAACCTGAAGAAATCAACAAACAAAATCCACAGGTATAAATAAAATAAAGTTTGCTAGAATTATGATTTGATGTTAGTTGCAACAGAACCTAAATACTTCCAATAAATGAAGATTGCAATGAGAAATGAAAAATAAAGAAAGGAGAAGAATTACATGCAAATTTTGGTAGATAGTTTCGAACATCACTGCAACAAATATTAATACATAAATCAAAGTTAATGTGCTTTTAGAATTTCCACACCCATCTGTATCTATAACAGCCTCATACAAATTGATGTAGGACAGATTTTCATAAATTAGGATTAGTTTTTATTTTTCTTTTTGTTATTAGATTTTGCATCACAAATTGTTTTTTTTTTTTAAAGATGCTTTTATTGGCATGGGAGAATGGATAGCCAGTTAGTACAAATGAAAAGTGTTTTGAGCTGTAGCTCAGCAATTTGAATCTACAAGATCCCAGTTGCATGTCAAATTTTTCTGATGCAACATTAGATCTGTAAAAACATGATCTTTTTTTCATGTCTGAATATTCAAGGTTAAATGAAATATGGAATCTGTTTGCCATATATCGCTTGCATTAATCCTAGAGGAAAAATGGTAAAAATACATCAGAACCTTTTTCATTAAGTTAGCAGCACAAGAACAAAAATCCTCACCTGTAAATAGCCTATATGCATTTGGAACACTCCGTTTCTGTGTGACCCAGAAGACATCAGATTTTCGCACACTATACAGTCCTGGATCAATTATAACAGGCCTGGCTCTCTGATGCCTGTTAAAAGAACATATATTTCTTATGCTTAATTGGACATAGCATTGTAGATATCTTCTACATTATCACCTAATCATTTCCCAAACACACAAAAACAAAAACAGAATGCTTAAAGACAAAGGAGGAAGCACATACTCCTTCCAACCGATGTCACTGGTATGCTCAATAAAATTAAGGTCTCGTGGAATAGTTGACAATATATGGAGCAAATCTGTTGAAGAAAAAAGAAACAATCATTAAATATATCGGAAAGCGACCTGGAGAGTAAACAGTAAATCAGCACTTCTTTTCCCATATATAGTGACCTAACTAGTCCAAAGGATTGGACAAAATTAGCTCTATATGAACAGAAATCTGAAACCAACAAATCAAGGACATTAATGCTGCGCAATATTAGCAACATCAGGAACAACAAGGTCGGTCAAATTAGATTACGATTTTGATTTACCAATCCCAAAACAATGTCGGGTTAATAGTCAACCATGTTAATTACAAATCAGCAAAACAAGAACAATGGAATTGGTAGAAATTGTTTATGAATCTACGAGTCAGCCCAAATTTTAAACTTGTGAATTCATGCTTAGAAATTTCAATCAAGAGGGAAACAAGTAAAAATTTAGCAACATCGACTTGCCCATTACCATATATACAGAACATTGACTTTCCCATTACCATATCTATAGAAAATTAAAATAAATAACAATGCAGTGGTTAAGATGATAAGCTATATCAACAGCAATAGGTAGTTACAAATACCTAAAGAAACAACTAGTTCAGATTCCATGCTAAAAACAGAATCACCAATCAAAGGCATCAGTGCAAATGGACATAACATTCTCACATAAAGAATAAAAAAGAAGCAGAAAACCCCGCATTGAATGGTGAACACATCAACTCCAAATCAGGCAAAATTAATGAAAGAAGCAACCATAAAACAAACAAATTAAGCCCGACATACCATCTTGTGTGATCAGAGGATAATCGGAAGCACTCAAGTTAATAAACCAATCCCAGTCCCCACCTTCCTTGAACAAAATGGCGGCGGCATGAAGCGTGTTAGTAACCATAGTTGGGCCTCTATAAGTCACCAAATTAGCCTTCAAAACCATCCTCACATTACCCACTTGCTTAAAAAGCGGCTCACTTTCAACAAAACTCGCCAACTCCATCCTCTCCTGAACAGAAGCCTCTAAATCCAAATGAACAGCATACTGATTCCTGGGATGATACAAAGCCTTCAAGGTTCTCCTCAAGCTATCACCATCTCCCTTTGATCCCGAAATCAAGTACGCCAATCTTGGTATCTTCTCAGATGACGTGGATAACACGTGCAGCTGTTGTTCAACGAATTTGGGACGTGGGTTCTGTACATAGGCGCGGTTGTAAAACCTTGCGGAGTTTGAAGAAAAGGAAACACTAACAACTATGAGAAGGGTGGATAGTAAGAGTGAAAAAACCAACGACAAGAACCACTTCTGCTTCTTCTGGCTCTGGGGCTTGATATTGTTGTTGTAATTCTCCATATTGAGAATGTTTTAACTTGGATGATTTTGATGAAGGTGCGTGTTACTGCAGCCTGCAGGTATGAAAGTGGGGGAGAAAGTGGGAACGGAAGCTGAGTAGGGAGATAAATACAAAGAGAGTGATTTGATTTGTTAAAAGATATATCGAATTAAATGGTGGGGTTGGATCACTGTACGTAATCTTTCTTCTCGGTTTTCACCTGGGCCTCTCGAAGTGAACTCTGCTTTTACATGCAATTAATAAAAGATTAGTTTTAATTAATTATTGAATTATTTCATTTTATTTGCTTTAATATATACTTCCATTTGGTTTTTCTAAGTCAGAATTGACTCCTTAGACTTCTGTACGTCAATACAAATGAAAAATTAATAGCAAGTCAACTTTAATTTTATATATAAATAGTATCTTTTCAACATAATATAAATGTAATCTTAAGACTACAATAAATTCTACAGAAGATGTAAGGCTTCGTGTGGTTCACAATTAGATGTTTTTGGAAAAAGTTTTCTGAAAAAAGTTAAAAAAAATTGAATTGGACGGGTATTACGATGTAGGATTTATAAATTAATAAAATACCCCCTATATTTGTTTATTTACAAAACACCCCTATAATAAAATCTTAAAAGTTAACAAAAATACCCCCAACCCAATGTCAAATACGGACAGCCGGCCACCACCGTCGGAGGGTGGCCGGGTTTACCGTATTGACGCATGACCGGTTGGATCTTGCCGGTCGTGCGCCGATATGGCCTTTGCTGGCCGGATCCACGATGGATCTGGCCGACAAAGGCCAGATCAACTGCCAGATCTGGCTGTATTTTCTCGTCAACGACGACCAACAAACGTTCGTCGTTGATGGTCAACGACGACCGTTTGTTGGCCGTCGTTATAAACCATTACGGCCAAAGATCTGGCCGTCAACGGCCAGATCTTTGGCCTTAGATCTGGTCTTTTCCGGCCAGATCTACCGTGGATCTGATCGAAAAATGTTAGATCGGTGCACTACCAGCCAGATTCAGCTGGTAGTGCACCATCCTAACAGATTCTGGCCATTTTCCGGCAGTGGTGGCCAGAATCTGGTAAATATGAATTACTGGGGTGTTTTTGTAATTTTTAAAAAAAATATTGAGGGGTATTTAATTAAATTATCAGTTATGACCCTTTTGTTGTCTAGCTCGTTAATTGAATTTTATTCGTTGGTTAATGAAATGGAAACTGCACGAGCGTTTTTTGATAAAAGTCTTGAGAGAGATGTGGTTTTGGGACGCAGATGATTGATGGATATGAAAATGGGAGATGTTCAGAATGCTAGAGCTTTATTCGACAAAATGCCTGAGAAAAATGCAATATCATGGAGTGCGATAATGGCAGCGTATTCTAGGATTAGTGACTTAAAGAGGTGCTTTCTTTGTTTAGGCAAATGCAAGAAACAGGTGTGAAACCTAATAGTCGGGTCTTGTTAGTGTTCTCACAGCGTGTGCTCATCTTGGGCGCTGACTCAAGGTTTGTGGGTTCACTCGTATGCTAGACGGTACAATCTTGATAAGATTATGATTTTGGCCACTGCATTGTTTGATATGTATTCAAAATGCGGTCACGTGAATCAGCTTTATCAGTATTTGAGGGGATCTCTAGTAAGGATGCTGCAGCGTGGAATGCCATGATTCAGCGTTGCAATGCATGGGGACGCTAGGAAATCACTTGAACTTTTTGATAGAATGTCTAAGCGGAACACAGCCCACGGAGACAACGTTTGTTGCAATCCTCACTACATCACGCATGCAAGAATGGTTAAAGAGGGTCTAAATTGTTTTGAAGAAATGAGAAGCGTATATTGGGTGGAACCCCACTAGAGCATTACGCATGTGTTGTTGATCTCTTGGCAAGAGCAGGTATGGTGGAGGAAGCGGAGAATTTCATAGAACAAAAAATTGAGGGCTAAGAGGGATGCCAATGTGTGGGGGGGCTGCTGGCCGCGTGTAGTACATGAATAATGTTGAAGTTGGTAACAGAGCTTGGAAAAACCTTGCTGATATGGAAATAGCTGATTGTGGCACTTCTGTGCTTTCATATAATATGTATAAGGAAGCTGGGTGGGATATGGAAGCAAAGAGAGTGAGAAATTGATCTCAGAGGCTGGAATGAAGAAGAAACCTGGTTGCAGGTAATAGAGGTGGATGGATGTGTTGAAGAATCCTTGCAGGTGATACTCGTCACCTACAGACATCAGAAAATACACAAGATGATTGATCTTTTTTTCCAAAATGTCAAATTTTGAGGAACTAATGTGAAATATGGCTTTTCTAATAGAGAAATATCTTTATTCATTTTCTTTTCTTCTTAAATAATTTAAAAGATTTAATGGAAAAGAATCTAATATTCTAGTTTTGATAGTCTTTTGGTGATGAAAAGGGTAATGTCACTAAACTGATTAGATATAAATATCCATACATTCATGTTTTATTTTTTTTAAATAGATTTTTAACTTTTGCTCTTTCAATTATTATTATAGGTGTTTACAAGTGTAATATATTCCATGAAAGATTTATCAGGTTTTTCTCTGACCAATAACACCACCATGGTTTGGTTAAATATAGATATAACACAATCACAATTCTCAAATGGGCAATACATTAATGTTGCCTGCCTCCTTTGTACCTGTCATTGGCTACCTTTATATTATTTTTTATTGACTTTTGTGCTCTGTGAAAACTCACTACTTTAGACATATGAAAGTATCCAAATTAAAAAGGTTATATCTACTTCAACTTTTTATACAGATTAATATCATTCATTTTTGGTGCTTAAAACCTGTAAATTATCATGTCTATTGTAATGTGAAAGGAAAATATTTGAAATTTTTGATGTCATGAGCTAATAATGACACTCATCCAATGAGAAAAAGAAAATGAATGCTATGATAATCGGCGGAACTTTCTCACATTATCTTTCTTTTTAAAAAAAAAAAAAAAAATTCCCTTTTCATCCCCTGAGCTGATTCGGATAACAGTTTGGAATTGGCTCAAACGTCTAGTGTTCCTTTTGTTCGTCACGCAATGATTCCAAAAAGGCCTTTCTCTTTGGTTATCTGAAAGCAAAAATAAGATGTAGATCGTCGGCAAGGGAAATATTATAAGGGACAGCCATCATTCTGATCTCTATTGCTTTGCTAAAATATGAATCCAACGGAGTAGATTATATGAAGTAGTGCCATATGATAAATATGAGACTATATTGCTTTGGACTAAACTATGAATCTAAATGGGGTGAGACTGTAGCAGTCCCATATGATAAATATGCGCCATGCAAGGTTAAGTTTATAGCATCCAGCAGCTTTTGCGGGTCAGTGTGGTGATGCGTGATTCCATGAGACTTCTCTAGATTATGCAAACTAATAAACACTACATTTAAGTCCAGAATCAGCAACTTTAGTTACAAAAATCATTTTAGAAGGTCAAATTGTAAAAGGTATAGCTATCTCTCACGGGAAGTAATTCTCTTCCCCTTTAATTCCTCCTTTATTCCTCACCGGTTGTTATCTGTGCCGCTACCAATCTTAATTAATAAATGAAGAGAGGAGTGTTTTACTGCCCATCGTACTGGGGGAATGAGGCTGCTTCACTGGAATTCTGTGTCAGATGCAGTGGCTTTTATGAAATCTTCGGCTGATAGTAAACCAGTGATAAGGCTTTTTTTAGCCTATCAGCACCAGGACCAGGCCTGAGTTTACTGGTGTTTGTCATGACATGATGTGGAGCACCCAAGTTTGAATTTTTTTTTCTTTACTGACCCATCCACCAGGTACATATCCATCAGCATTGCGACCCAGCAGTTCAGAATCAATCTTGTCAAGAACGGCTCATTCCTGCCAATTTCCTTGCAAAGGGGGCATTGCTTTCGACCATCCTCTGATAATCATCGGTAGTGAGGAAATGTGGGTGTTGTTTTGAGGGTTGTCCCAAGATATGAAATGGAGGTCATGGTTTACAGTAGTATTCCGAACTCTTCAGCATTACCCATAACCGTATGAAAATATCCTTCGGGTGAAGATAGAAAGTTGGCATAATACATAAGGACTATCCTGGGAGATTATCCCACCCCCACAAACAATATTCTAAGAAGGGATGCGAGAGCATCATCCAAGCAGAACCTGGAGAAATCAACAAACAAATCCACGTATAATAAAATAAAGTTTGCTAGAATTATATTGACGTTAGTTGCAACAGACCCTAAATACTTCCAATAATGAAGATTGCAATGAGAAATGAAAAATAAGAAAGGAGAAGAATTAACATGCAATTTTGGTAGATAGTTTCGAACATCACTTGCAACAAATATTAATACCTAAATCAAAGTTATGTGCTTTTAGAATTTCCACACCCATCTGATCTATAACAGCCTCATACAATTTGATGTGGACAGATTTTCCTAAATTAGGATTAGTTTTTATTTTTCTTTTGTGTTATTAGATTTTGCATCACAAATTGTTTTTTTTTTTTTAAAGATGCTTTTATTGGCATGGGAGAATGGATAGCCAGTTAGTACAAATGAAAAGTTTTTGAGCTGTAGCTCAGCAATTTGAATCTACAGATCCCAGTTGCATGTCAATTTTTCTGATGCAACATTAGATCTGTAAAAACATGATCTTTTTTCATGTCTGAATATTCAAGGTTATAAATATGGAATCTGTTTGCCATTATCGCTTGCATTAATCCTAGAGGAAAAATGGTAAAATACATCAGAACCTTTTCATTAATTAGCAGCACAAGAACAAAATCCTCACCTGTAAATAGCCTATATGCATTTGGAACACTCCGTTTCTGTGTGACCCAGAAGACATCAGATTTTCGCACACATACAGTCCTGGATCATTTATAAGGCCTGCTCTCTGATGCCTGTTAAAAGAACATAATTTCTTATGCTTAATTGGACATAGCATTGTAGATATCTTCTACATTATCACCTAATCATTCCCAAACACAAAACAAACAAACAGAATGCTTAAGACAAAGGAGAAGCACATACTCCTTCCAACCGATGTCCTGGTAGTCTCAAAAAATTAAGGTCTCGGTTGATAGGTTTTACACCACTTGAAGACATATCAAATGGTGTGGAGAGCATCCCCTCCGCTTTCATAGGACTCTTTCAGGGTGATAACATTGGAAAGAAGATTGTTTGTGTTGCACAAGATTGAAAAGGAAGACAACCCATTGTTCTTGATTTGTTCTCACTGGCAATGGCGTGGCTCATGTAAAATAGCTTGCGTTTAATAATCCAGTAAAACTTTCCCAGCAATCAATTGATCCCCATCTATAAAAATTTCATGGGGCCTTCTGTCACCAATTTTTTACCTAATAAGTCTCTTCAAATTTATCAATTTTATGATACAATTAACTTTTGAGAATGTTTTGATATTATTGATACAAAATTCTGCACCAACCAGCGAGATTCGATCGACCTTGTCGGGATCGGAACTGATGTGTGTGTGATTAATGATAATCAGTGATGAGTTCTTATAAAATGCAATAAAAGAAAGGCAACAGGATTTTTAAAGTGGTTCGGGGAGGTTAACAGCATACGTTCACTGATTTTTCTTATTCGTTATGTGAGCTTACAGTGCTATTTCTATTAAAATTTTGTAACCCCTCCCTCATCGTTTGAGGGGGCTTATATACAAGATTTGTGTAAAAGAAAGAGCGAAATCAAGGGAATTACAATTGATTTGAATCGTAATCCTGATATCCTCGCAATTGGGCACTGTGATTGCTCATCTCGGGCATCGAACACTAGGGGGTAAATGTTGTGTGTGATTTTTTTACCAAGCTCAGGCCATTGCAAAGATATAGGTCGACCCAGAACCAGCTCGGCGACGATGACTGAGCGACCCAACATAAGCTCGTCGAGCCGTAGCTCAACCCAACATAAGCTAGTCGCGAACAATCCAAGTAATCATGTAATCAATCTATGGATTACTTCAAATCCCAGATATTGTAGAATGACCAAGTCAACAGTTATCACTGCGCAATCATAGTGCCCAATCGCGAGGATATCGGGATTACGATTCAAATCAATTGTAATCCCCTTGATTTCACTCTTTCTTTTACACAAATCTTGTATATAGGCCCCCTCAAACGATGAGGGAGGGGTTATAAAATTTTAATAGAAGTAGCACTGTAAGCTCACATAGCGAATAAGAAAAATCAGTGGACGTAGGCTGTTAACCTCCTAGTGGGTGGTTTCCGCATTCTCGTGGTTTCCGATGGTAGTTTTAGTTCTAGTGTACACCATTTTGGCCCTAGAATTGGTAAATTGCGGTGAACATTTGCCGGAACCTTTGAGATGTTATTGGCCCTCCTTCTAGCGCCAAAATGTTGATACAAAATTATGCACCAACTAGCGAGATCTGATTGACCTTGCTGGATTCGGAACTGATGTGTGCGTGATTAATGATAATCAGCGATGAGTGCTTATAAAATGCAATAAAAGAAAGGCAACAGGATTTTTAAAGTGTCAGGCGAGGTTAACAGCCTACGTCCACTGATTTTTCTTATTCGCTATATGAGCTTACAATGCTATTTCTATTAAAATTTTGTAACCCCTCCCTCATCGTTTGAGGGGGCTTATATACAAGATTTGTGTAAAAGAAAGAGCAAAATCAAGGGGATTACAATTGATTTGAATCATAATCCCGATATCCTCACGATTGAGTGCTGTGATTGCGCAGTGATAATTGTTGACTCGGTCATTCCCACAATATCTGGGATCTGAAATAATTTGGAGATTGATTGAATGATTACTCGGATTGTTCGCGACTTGTTTATGCTGGATGGAGCTATGGTTCGATGAGCTTATGCTAGGTCGCTTAGTCATCGTCGTCGAGTTGGTTCTGGGTCGATCTAGATCTTTGCAATGACCTGAATTTGGCTGAGAAATCACACACAATAGATATTATAAAGAAATTTTCGAACAAATATTCTACAAACATTTTTGGAATATTTTTTCAATAAAAAATTTTAGAAATGAAAAATTTAATTTATCCCCACCAAAATCATCAGATCGAACCGCTATCATAATTATGAGAAACTCACCCAATAACAATATCCACCTAAGTACCAAACCTTTATAAGACAACAGAAATGTGCCGCCAATTCAAATGATTCAGAAAATTGTTACGGCAAGTAGAACCAAGACCCTCCTTTTACTCGCACGAAAATGCAAAACCTTAAACCAACTCAAGCAAATCCATGCCCACCTCCTCAAAACCTATTTATTCGAAAACCCTCTCGCCATCGGAACTCTCCTCTCTATTTGTGCTACCTCCAAAAACTCCTCTTTCTTCTCCTACGCTCGGTTGATTTTCGATCATTCTAGTGAAAGAAACACTTTTATGTACAATACCATGATTAGAGGTTATATGCAGTCTAATTTACCAAAACTTTCCGTTTTGTGCTACTTAAATATGTTAAATGTTGGGCTTGAGGCTAATAACTATACCTTTACACCGCTGATTAAAGCATGTACAATTCTTGGTCCTTCTTCGGAAATCATTGGGCGTTTTATACATGCCCATGTTGTTAAATTTGGATTCAGTTATGACCCTTTTGTTGCTAGCTCGTTAATTGAATTTTATTCGTTGGTTAATGAAATGGAAACTGCACGAGCGTTGTTTGATAAAAGTCTTGAGAGAGATGTGGTTATGTGGACGGCGATGATTGATGGATATGGCAAAATGGGAGATGTTCAGAATGCTAGAGCTTTATTCGACAAAATGCCTGAGAAAAATGCAATATCATGGAGTGCGATAATGGCAGCGTATTCTAGGATTAGTGACTTTAAAGAGGTGCTTTCTTTGTTTAGGCAAATGCAAGAAACAGGTGTGAAACCTAATGAGTCGGGTCTTGTTAGTGTTCTCACAGCGTGTGCTCATCTTGGGGCGCTGACTCAAGGTTTGTGGGTTCACTCGTATGCTAGACGGTACAATCTTGATAAGAATATGATTTTGGCCACTGCATTAGTTGATATGTATTCAAAATGCGGTCACGTGGAATCAGCTTTATCAGTATTTGAGGGGATCTCTAGTAAGGATGCTGCAGCGTGGAATGCCATGATTTCAGGCGTTGCAATGCATGGGGGCGCTAGGAAATCACTTGAACTTTTTGATAGAATGGTCATAAGCGGAACACAGCCCACGGAGACAACGTTTGTTGCAATCCTCACTACATGCACGCATGCAAGAATGGTTAAAGAGGGTCTTAAATTGTTTGAAGAAATGAGAAGCGTATATTGGGTTGAACCCCAGCTAGAGCATTACGCATGTGTTGTTGATCTCTTGGCAAGAGCAGGTATGGTGGAGGAAGCGGAGAAGTTCATAGAACAAAAAATGGGAGGGCTAAGAGGGGATGCCAATGTGTGGGGGGCGCTACTGGCCGCGTGTAGGATACATGAGAATGTTGAAGTTGGTAACAGAGCTTGGAAAAACCTTGCTGATATGGGAATAGCTGATTGTGGCACTTCTGTGCTTTCATATAATATGTATAAGGAAGCTGGGTGGGATATGGAAGCAAAGAGAGTGAGAAAATTGATCTCAGAGGCTGGAATGAAGAAGAAACCTGGTTGCAGTGTAATAGAGGTGGATGGAGTGGTTGAAGAATTCCTTGCAGGTGATACTCGTCACCTACAGACATCAGAAATATACAAGATGATTGATTCTTTTTCCAAAATGTCAAATTTTGAGGAACTAATGTGAAATATGGCTTTTCTAATAGAGGAAATATCTTTATTCATTTTCTTTTCTTCTTAAATAATTTAAAAGATTTTTAATGGAAAGAATCTAATAATTCTAGTTTTGATAGTCTTTTGTGATGAAAAGGAGTAATGCTACATAAACTGATTAGACATAAATATTACCATACATTCATGTTTTATTTATTTTTTAAATAGATTTTTAACTTTTGCTCTTTCAATTATTATATATTGTGTTTACAAGTGTAATATTATTCCATGAAAAGGGATTTATC
Source organism: Pistacia vera (assembly GCF_008641045.1). NCBI lineage: Eukaryota > Viridiplantae > Streptophyta > Magnoliopsida > Sapindales > Anacardiaceae > Pistacia > Pistacia vera. The sequence goes on from NW_022196454.1 coordinate 238,373, forward strand.
TTGTTTTTCTTGACCAATAACACCACCATGGTTTGGTTAAATATAGATATAAACACAATCACAATTCTCAAATGGGCAATACATTAATGTTGCCTGCCTCCTTTGTACCTGTCATTGGCTACCTTTATATTATTTTTTATTGACTTTTGTGCTCTGTGAAAACTCACTATTTTAGACAAATGGAAGTATCCAAATTACAAAAGGTTGTATCTAGATTCAAATTTTTATAAAGATTAATATCATTCATTTTTGGTGCTTAAAACCTGTAAATTATCATGTCTATTGTAATGTGAAAGGAAAATTATTTGAAATTTTTGATGTCATGAGCTAATAATGACACTCATCCCAATGAGAAAAAAGCAAGAAAGAAAAGATGCTACTGATAATGGCGGGGGACCTTCTCCGCAATGATGGCTTCTTTACAGAACAAAATTTCCCTTTTCGGTACGGCTGAGCAGATTCGGATAACAGTTGGAATTGGGATCATAAGTGCAGGCTTCGTTCGATTGCATTTGGGAAATACTATTTTTATTATTCTCAAAAAAGAAACAATTAAAATACGTAAAAACTCAATATTATTCAACTTTTTTTAAACTACCTAAATATTGTTTGTTATTAATGAAATACCCCTAAATATTTTTTAAAAAATTATAAAAAATCTCAACAATCCACATTTATCAGATTTCGGCCACCATACGGGAAAATGGCCGGAAATTGATAGGATAGCGCACTACGATGAATTTGGCCAGTAGTGCTCCAATTAGCCTTTTCCGGCCAAATCCATGGTGGATTTGACCGGAAAATGACGATTGAGGCCCAAAGATCTGGTCTGTTGACGACCAGATCTTTGCCGTAACTAGTCAGTAACAGACGGCCAAGAATGAGCGTCGTTGACCATCAATGACGAGCCGGTTTGTGGGCTATGAGTTGATGAAAATATGCTAGATCTGGCTTTTGCCAACTAGATCTATTGTGGGATTTGGCGGGAAAAGGCCAGATCGGCGGCACGACCCACAGGTCTAGTCGATCATGCTCCGATACGACTACTCCGACACCCTCCGACGGGTAGTGGCCGGCTGTTCCTGTGTATTTGAGGGTGGGGTGTAGGGTATTTTTGTTAACTTTTATAGGTTTATTATAGGGAGTTTTTGTAAAAAAAAAACATAAGGGGTATGTTTATTAATTGGTAAATCCCACATCGTAAACCTGTCCAATCAACTTTTTTTACATGTTTTCAAAAAACTTTTCCCAAAAACACAAAATTTGTGAACCAAACGGAGCCCCTAAGAGTTCATTGTGTAGTCAACCAATGATTCCAAAAGAGAGAAGTGCAAGTCTCACAATAAAGACAAATACAAAAGGGATATACAAAGGAACCCATACTTGATCTTCATGATTTCTCTCTCTCTCTCTCTCTTCTCTTTTTCCGTTTTTTCTTTGTGTTTTCCTTTTCACTTTGTAACCTTCTTGTATAACGTCTTTGTAAGGATATGCATTTTTCGATTCCAAAAAGGCCTTTCTCTTTGGTTATCTGGAAAAGCAAAATAAGATGGAATCGTCGGTAAGGGAATAATTATTAAAGGTAACAGGCCATCATTCTGATCTCTTATTCTTTGGACAAAAATATGAATCCAACCGGAGTGAGATTATATGAAGCAGGGCCATATGAAAATATGAGACTATATTGCTTTGGACTAAACTATGGAATCCAAATGGGTGAGCATGTAGCAGTACCATATGATAAATATGCACCGCAAGGTTAAGTTTTATAAGCATCCAGCAGCTTTCTGGGGCAGTGTTGGTGATGCGTATTCCATGAGACTCTCATAGATTATGCAAAGTAATAAACACTAATTTAAGTCCAGCATCAGCAACTTTAGTTACAAAAATACATTTTAGAAGGTCCAATTGTAAAAGGTATAGCATATACTCTGCACGGGAAGTAATTCCTTCTTCCCTTAATTCCTACACGGTGTTATCGTGCCGTACCAATCTATATTATAAAGAAGAGAGGAGTGTTATCTGCCCATAGTACTGGGGGAAGGGCTGCTTCACTGGAATTCTGGTTCAGATGCAGTGGCTTTTATGAAAATCTTCGGTGAGTAGTAAACCAGTGATAAGGCGTTTTAGCTTTCGACCAGGACCAGGACCTGAGTTTACTGGTGTTTGTCATGACATGATGTGGAGCACTAAGTTTGGAATTTTTCTTTACGGACCATCCATGGTACATATCCTCAGCATTGCGACCCCAGCAGTTCAGAATCAATCTGTCAAGAATGCTCATTCCTGCCAAATTTCCTTGCAAGGGGGCATTGCTTTCGACCATCCTCTGATAATCATCGGTAGTGAGGAAATGTGGGTGTTGTTTTGGAGGGGTTGTCCCAAGATATGAAATGGAGGTATGGTTTACAGTAGTATTCCGGAACTCTTCAGCATTACACATAACCGATGAAATATCCTTGGGTGAAGATAGAAGTTGGCATAATAATAGGACTATCTGGGGAGATTTCCCACCCCACAAACAATATTCTAAGAAGGGACGTCGAGGAGCATCTCAAGCAGACCTGAGAAATCAACACAAAATCCACAGGTATAAATAAAATAAGTTTGCTAGAATTATGATTTGTGTTAGTTGCCACAGAACCTAAATACTTCCAATAAATGAAGATTGCAATGAGAAATGAAAAATATAGAAAGGAGAAGAATTACATGCAAATTTTGGTAGATAGTTCGAACATCACTGCAACAAATATTAATACCATAAATCAAAGTTAATGTGCTTTAGAATTTCCCAACGTCTGGATCTATAACAGCCTCATACAAATTGATGTAGGACAGATTTTCTAAATTAGGAGTATTTTATTTTTCTTTTTGTATTAGATTTTGCATCACAAATTGTTTTTTTTTTTTAAAGATGCTTTTATTGGCATGGGAGAATGATAGCCGTTAGTACAAATGAAAAGTGTTTTGAGCTGAGCTCAGCAATTTGAATCTACAAGATCCCAGTTGCATGTCAGATTTTTCTGATGCAACATTAGATCTGTAAAAAACATGATCTTTTTTTCATGTCTGAATATTCAAGGTTAATGAAATATGGAACTGTTTGCCAATATATCGCTTGCATTAATCCTAGAGGAAAAAATGGTAAAAATACATCAGAACCTTTTCATTAATTAGCAGCACAAGAAACAAATCCTACTGTAAATAGCCTATATGCATTTGGAACACTCCGTTTCTGTGTACCCAGAAGACATCAGATTTTCGCACACTATACAAGTCCTGGATCAATTATAACAGGCTGGCTCTCTGATGCCTGTTAAAAGAACATTATTTTATGCTTAATTGGACATAGCATTGTAGATATTCTACATTATCACCTAATCATTCCCAAACACACAAAAACAAAAACAGAATGCTAAGACAAAGGAGGAAGCACATACTCCTTCCAACCGATGTCACTGGTATGCTCAATAAAATTAAGGTCTCGTGGAATAGTGACAATATATGGAGCAAATCTGTTGAAAAAAAGAAAAAAAATCATTAAATAATCGGAAAGCGACCTGGAGAGTAAACAGTAAATCAGACTTCTTTTCCATATTAGTGACTAACTAGTCCAAAGGATTGGACAAAATTAGCTCTATATGAACAGAAATCTGAAACCACAAATCAAGGACATTAATGCTGGCAATATTAGCAACATCAGGAACAACATGGGCGGTCAAATTAGATTACGATTTGATTTACCAATCCAAAAACAATGTCGGGTATGTCAACCATGTTAATACAAATCAGCAAAACAGAAGACAATGAATGGAGTAAATTGTTTATGAATCTACGAGTCAGCCCAAATTTTAAACTTGTGAATTCATGCTTAGAAATTTCAATCAAGAGGGAAACAAGTAAAAATTTAGCAACATCGACTTGCCCATTACCATATATACAGAACATTGACTTTCCCATTAACATATCTATAGAAAATTAAAATAAATAACAAGCAGTGGTTAAGATGATAAGCTATATCAACAGCAATAGGTAGTTACAAATACCTAAAGAAACAAAATAGTTAGATTCCATGCTAAAAACAGAATCACCAATCAAGGCATCAGTGCAAATGGACATAACATTCTCACATAAAGAATAAAAAAGAAGCAGAAAACCCCCATTGAATGGTGGAACACATCAAATCCAATCAGGCAAAATTAATGAAAAGAAGCAACCATAAAACAAAACAAATTAAGCCCGACAACATCTTGTGGACAGAGGATAATCGGAGCACTCAAGTTAATAAACCAATCCCAGTCCCCACCTTCCTTGAACAAAATGGCGGCGGCATGAAGCGTGTTAGTAACCATAGTTGGGCCTACTATAGTCACCAAATTAGCCTTCAAAACCATCCTCACATTACCCACTTGCTTAAAAAGCGGCTCACTTTCAACAAAACTCGCCAACTCCATCCTCTCCTGAACAGAGCCTCTAAATCCAAATGAACAGCATATGATTCCTGGGATGATACAAAGCCTTCAAGGGTCTCCTCAAGCTATCACCATCTCCCTTTGATCCCGAATCAAGTACGCCAATCTTGGTATCTTCTCAGATGACGTGGGATAACACGTGCAGCTGTTGTTCAACGAATTTGGGACGTGGGTTTTGTACATAGGCGCGGTTGTAAAGCCTTGTGGAGTTTGAAGAAAAGGAAACACTAACAACTATGAGAAGGGGGGATAGTAAGAGTGAAAAAAACCACGACAAGAACCACTTCTGCTTCTTCTGGCTCTGGGGCTTGATATTGTTGTTGTAATTCTCCATATTGGGATGTTAACTTGGATGATTTTGATAAGGTGCGTGTTACTGCAGCCTGCAGGTATGAAAGGGGGGGGAGAAAGTGGGAACGGAAGCTGAGTAGGAGATAAAATACACAAAGAGAGTGATTTGATTTGTTAAAAGATATATCGAATTAAATGGTGGGGTTGGATCACTGTACGTAATCTTTCTCCTCGGTTTTCACCTGGGCCTCTCAAAGTGAAAACTGCTTTTACATAAAAGATTAGTCTTAATTAATTATTGAATTATTTCATTTTATTTGCTTTAATATATACTCCATTTGGTTTTTCTAAGTCAGAATTGACTCCTTAGACTTGTGTACGTCAATACAAATGAAAAATTAATAGCAAGTCAACTTTAATTTTTTATATAAATAGTATCTTTTCAACATAATATAAATGTAATCTTAAGACTACAATAAATTCTACAGAAGATGTAAGACTTCTGATTTAGAAAAATAATAGTATATTGATGGTGACATTAAATTTTTTAAGTACAAAGTATATAACATTTTGAGAAATGTTTATATAAGAGAGATTTATTTACAAAATTGATTCCCGTTAGAAGATTATTTTGAGTGTGTAAAATATTGATTTGAAATGAAAGTCAAGTTGACTTAAGTGTAGCCATAATTATTCACGGAATTGATCGAGCGAAATGAGGGCCAGCAGCCACGCATTTGGGTTTGGCTTTAATATGGGGGCGGTGCCGGTGGTGTGACACAAACTTCATAATTGTGGGCATGGTTAGGTGGGCAGCACTTTTTGTGGTTACACATGCATATCACTCATCTTCCATTAATTAATAATTCCATTTTAGATAATGTGTCAACATCAGTGTACGACATTTTTTTGTTTATAAGGAGCATTAATTTCTAGTTTCAGGTTATTAATAAAAAAATTGATCAGCTATATTGACATATTTTGATATTCAGACATCAATTGATTCGCAAAACCAATTAAGAGTTACCCAACAGATTAAATGCACAGCTATCAAAAGCATCAACACTGCATATCATTCAAATCAGAAATCTATTCTTGTCCCACCAAATTAAGGGCGGAAGTAGCCCAAGTCCATTATTTCCTGGGTCTACTGGGATCCAGAGAAAACTTTACCAAATTGATCAAATTTACATGAGATTTTCAAAAGAAAAAAACTGGAGCACTTACAACATCAAACTCAATCAAAAATATCGATTTCATAGGACCTGTTTGGTACATTATTTAAAATATGGTATTCTAAAAAGTTATTCTGAATAGGATAAAATTAAATTAAATAAGATAAGATTATGAGAATATGTTTGGTACATTTTTTTTAAACATTTTCTGAAAATATTTAGATGATTTTCTAACCCTTTACATTTGTTAATTTAGCTAAACACCCTCCAACAATAAAAAATTATAAATTAACAAAAACACTCATATTCACTCACTTGACTACCAGTAGCTGGCTACCAGTGCCGGAAAGTGGTCTACAGTCACCAAAATGGCACACGACCGGTTAGATCTAGTTGGTCGTGAGCCAATCTAGCCATTTCCGGTCAAACATACCGATCGTGCATCGATCTGGCCATTTCCAACCAGATACACCGGTCGTGCATCGATCTGATATTTTTCGACTAGAACCACCGTGTATCTGACTGAATATAGCTAGATCTACGACGAAAATATGACTATTGTCAATGGCCAGATAGATCTAGCCATCAATGGTCAAATCTCAAGCCATAGATTTGGTTGGAAATGGCTAGGTAGGCCAAATCCGATCGATCATGCGTCGTTCTGATGTCGGCTGACGGTGTTAATTGGTGACCGACAATGGGTTGGGTTAGTATGGGTGTTTTTGTTAATTTATAAATTTTTATTGTAAAAGGTACGTAATTGTATCTTTTGAGTTAAATAGAATAAAATTAGATTTTGAATTGAATTCCGTAAATAAAGAAACAAATGCGTTTTTTACTATTTACAATAGGATAGATAGGATAAAATTTGAAAAGTGTACCAAACAAGGGGAATAGGGATACATTTTCAAGATTACAAACCCGGAAAAATCCCCAAAACCCCAATTCATTGACAAGCCTGGAACTTCTACTTTACTTTGAGGAAAAGTAGAAGGAGATGCAATTCTTGGAACGAGAAGATTTAATTTGTTTGTAGGTGATGGAATATATTACTTTGTTTTCGGGATCTTCCAAATTCCAATTGCAGAGATGTTGAACGTTAATCCAGAGAAGGGTTTTAATTAAACTCTAATCCTATGGGTGTTAGGCAGGAGTGCCGAGTGAAATCATACCCCTCTTGTTCATTCTTTTTGAGATAAATATTTTATACTATTAATATTACATAATTAATCGTTAAAAATATTAAAAAATAAAAGTGATGACTACCTATATTCATGACTTTAGCTCAACCGTAACTGCTAAACAGTTGATGTGTTGCTATCCCACTGATAAGTTTTCGTTCTCATGCATGTGTTTGAATTCTATAAAAACTCCAAATCTCACTCACTCAACTACAAAAACCAAACACTTAACAACCAAATTAATTAACCCTACTGGTTATTCCGTTGCCAACTCCAACATCTCGTCAATGGGGAACGGCGGCGAAGCCTCAAGCTCAACTACCACCTCCACACTCTCCCATGGTGTTCTCAAAAAAGTCATCCTCGTATATGCATATGTAGCCCTATGGATCTTCCTCTCCTTCACCGTCATTGTTTACAACAAGTACATTCTCGACCCCAAAATGTACAACTGGCCTTTTCCCATTTCTTTAACTCTAATTCACATGGCCTTTTGTTCTACTCTGGCTTTCGTTCTCGTTCGAGTCCTCAAATGTGTTGAGGTGAATTCCCTCCCCATGACTCGCCAAATCTACATGGAGTCGGTTGTCCCCATTGGAGCTCTCTATTCCCTCTCCCTCTGGTTCTCCAACTCTGCCTACATTTATTTATCTGTTTCCTTCATCCAAATGTTAAAAGCTGTAATGCCCGTCGCTGTTTACTCCATTGGCGTGCTCTTCAAGAAGGAGAATTTCAAGACAAATGTTATGGTTAATATGCTCTCCATATCGTTCGGTGTGGCCATTGCTGCTTATGGCGAGGCTAGATTCGATATTTGGGGTGTCTTTTTACAGTTAGGAGCCGTTGCTTTTGAAGCTACAAGATTGGTTATGATTCAGATTTTGCTTAACTCAAAGGGTATTAGTTTAAACCCAATTACTTCACTTTACTATGTTGCACCTTGTTGTTTCGTGTTCTTATTAATGCCCTGGATGTTCATGGAGTTGCCACTGTTGACAGAGACGTCAACTTTTCATTTCGACTATTTGATATTTGGGACGAATTCGTTTTGTGCGTTTGCGTTGAATTTAGCCGTGTTCTTGTTGGTGGATAAGACTTCGGCCTTAACTATGAATGTGGCGGGTGTTGTTAAGGACTGGTTGTTGATTGCATTCTCTTGGTCCGTAATTAAGGATAAGGTGACGCTCATGAATTTGTTCGGATACGGAGTTGCTTTTATGGGGGTTGCTTATTATAATCATACCAAACTGGTAGCTCTCAAGGAGGCAGAAGCGCAGAGAAGAGCTCAAGCAGCCGATAAGGAGGCCGCTGGTAGGTTGATGGACCAACACAACGAAGAGAACTGAAGCCATTTGATAACACAATATCGAAATCTACATTTTTATTTTAGTTTTTGTTTATTTATTTATTTATTTGTATGGGTTGACAAAGACAGGAAATCGTTAATCATATGATACAACTTTGAGGGTAACTTTTTATCTTGTGGGTTTATTAGAGGTAGAAGTAATCTTGTAACTGTATGCTTGCCTCTTACTATTGCAACAAACCAAATTAGAGAAATGAAAGAAAAAGATACAACTAATTAAATTATCTGGGAGGGACATCAACATCAACTTCTCTATCAATCTTTTCAGTATTTTCACCGTGATTGGGCTTTTACTTTGTGGCACATACAAGGAAAAGTCCTAAGTTTAAAAGGCTACAAGCCCATAAAAATAATCCAGTCTGCCATCATTAATCCCATAAATGATTAAAAATGTAATTGACATAGCAGCCGCCTGTTTGGTCCTATCAGCTGGATCACCCTTTGTAATCAACTACATCTGAGATAAATGAATCCATCTTCCTTTAAAAATTAAAAAAAACATAATTTTCTGATGAAGAAATTTAAACATAAATAGCTGAGTCCAGTATTAGCAATTTCATTGTGTTAAAGTGTTAATGAAGGTGTCTATATATCGGGTTTTGAGTGACAGATGGTGAAAAACGAAGATTTTCTAAATGAAGCAGGTGTAAATTTGCTATAATAAAGTAAGAATTGTAAGTTAAATATGTCATGGAAAAAAGTAAAAAAGAAATTATAAAATGGATTAAAGCAAATAGAGAAGGATTGTCCACCTAATGCAGCCTAGTGATCTTAAATTGAAATTAACTTACCAACGAAAGAAATTTGGATTCAAGGCATATTTGGCCCAAAAAACTAATACAAATCTGCAAACATATTTAATTCCCACCTCTGACTTTCGCTAAGCGTTCAGGGCCTTCAGGCGCTCCAGCTCCAGGCTTTGTAATGTATAGATGTCAATAACACGAGGATATCCTTAATTCTTATTATCTTCACCACTGTTTCACTAAAAATGGAATTCACTGAGCACAGCTTGTGGGCATTTATGTATATATATATATATAGTGACGTCAATGCTTTAAATATGTGCACTATTTTTGTTTTTGTTTTTTTAATGACCCGGGTGTCCACTAGTTTGTATTTATCTCAATTAGTCTTTTGAGACCTTAAAATTGTCAATTAGGTTAGAGATCTAGTACCCACTCCTATTAATAGCCGTGAGACTTGAACCTTAGGACCTTAGAACTATCGGCCTAATAAGAGCTCCTGTGGCCACCCTTATTAAGGGTTATGAGGACTTGAATTCGAGAGACATGTTAGATCCCCCTCTTACTCTTTTACTATTAAGGGGGACTCGAACTTAAAAGATTATATTAGGTCCTTATTCGCTTTTTTACTATCAGACCACCTGGTAGTTGTTAAATGTGTGCACTCTATTCTCAAAGGAAACCTGAACAAATGATTTATTTATTTATTTGTAAATTATCAACTACTTACCAGGCTTAATATAAGCATATAGCTGCGTTACGATTTTACTTTATTTTTTCCAATGATAATAGAATTACTATTTGGACATGTGTTTTTTATATGCTCTCTCTAGATCCCATCTGTAAAATTATACATCCAATAGACAACAAACAAAACCATCATAATTGCTGAATATATTCTGTGTTTTGTCAATTACGAGCCCTCTGAATGTCTTCAATTACACTTGAAGTTCAATTCATATATTTCCTTATTGTGATAAAGCAATCACCATAATTCATGTCATGAGCTTAACGTAAACAGGGTAGGCAAAGATGACAAGTGATTCCACAAAGAATAAGAAAGAGGTGAATAATGTTCATGAACTATTGAGGAAATCAAAATCCCCAAAATCAATCTTATTAAACATTCCATTCCATATTTGATTTGACAGCAAAAGGCAAGTAGAAACAGGATTTTAAGGCTTATATGACAAGAAAAGAACCTTTCATGGCAACATTGAGTAAGCCCCACCTGGACAGAAGAGATGAGTTGTTCATATTCTGGGAAGAATATGCTTTTGAGTTGATGGTGAGTATGTGATCTTCTGCAAAAGTAGACGCCTTTTCCAACTCACTAATATTCCAAATATGGGGCACAGAATCCACCGACTTCTGTTCAGCTATAGGCGACCTGTTTCTATCGTTAAATATTGTATATCATATTTTCGTTGAAAAATATGATATTGTAAATTATCATATTTTCGTTGAAAAATATGATATTGTTAATTATCATATCATATAAGACTTTAAAGATGGTTAATGTAATCCAAGCTTTACACCAGCATTTTTAACTTAAAATATATATAAACTATTTGTATTGATGAGACAATCTAATAGAAACAATCTCTCACAATATGATATATGACTATTTAACGAAAGGGTTATATATATTATAGAAAAAATGTAGAGATATAAAATGATGTATTAACCACTTGCTTTAATGGTTTGTAGCTGAATGGTAAGACCTTAGTTTATCCAAATGTTTTGTGTTTGAGTTTTACTAAGTGATCAGTTATCATATTTGTAACTTACTCTGGTCCATTGTTCGAGGATTAGTTGACTTACACGTAAATTGACTCGAATGCCTCAATCATCAAAAAAATAAATAAAATGATGTATTTTAATGTATTCATATTATATGTTGACATTATTCCATTCTCTTATCTTTGTAAGAATATTTATATGTCAATTTATTGATCCAAATTAAAAGACTTTCCATGTTCATATCCAAAATTATATATCTATTTATGCATCTAAATTCTTGGGGCGTATATTGGTAAAACATTTTTTTTAATAGTTATCTACAATAGGGTTTAGTTTTCTCAAACAACATAATNGAAGTCATGAGCTAATAATGACACTCATCCCAATGAGAAAAAAAGAAAGAAAGAAAAAGAATGCTAATGATAATCGGGGGGACTTTCTCACATGCATCTTCTTTTCAAAAAAAATTTCCCTTTTCGTCCGGCTGAGCAGATTCGGATAACAGTTGGAATTGGCTCATCAAGTCTAGGCTTCGTTCGATTGCATTTTGGGAATACTATTTTTATTATTCTCAAAAAAGTTAAACAATAAAATACGTAAAAACTCACAATATTATTCAACTTTTTTTAAACTCCCTAAATTTGTTAATTTAATTAAATACCCCTAAATATTTTTTAAAAAATTATAAAAACATCTCAACAATCCACATTTATCAGATTTCGGCCACCACTACTGGAAAATGGCCGGAATTTGATAGGATAGCGCACTATCGACTGAATTTGGCCAGTAGTGCTCCAATCTAGCCTTTTCCGGCCAAATCCATGGTGGATTTGACCGGAAAATGCCAGATCTGAGGCCAAAGATCTGGTCGTTGACGACCAGATCTTTGGCCGTAACTAGTCAGTAACGACGGCCAATGAATGGTCGTCGTTGACCATCAATGACGACGGTTTGTTAGCTATCGTTGAATAGAAAATACTGCTAGATCTGGCTTTTGCCAACTAGATCTATTGTGGATTTGGCCGGAAAAGGCCAGATCGGCGCACGACCCACAAGGTCTAGTCGATCATGCTCCGATACGACTACTCCGACCACCCTCCGACGGTAGTGGCCGGCTGTCCGTATTTGAGGGTGGGTTTAGGGTATTTTTGTTAACTTTTAATGTTTTATTATAGGGGGTATTTTGTAAAAAAAAAACATAAGGGGTATTTTATTAATTGGTAAATCCCACATCGTAATACCTGTCCAATTCAACTTTTTTTTAACTTTTTTCAAAAAACTTTTCCCAAAAACACAAAATTGTGAACCAAACGGAGCCCTAATGTTCATTTTGTTAGTCAACCAATGATTCCAAAAGAGAAGTGCTAGTCTCACAAAGACAAATACAAAAGGGATATACAAAGACAACCCATACCCTTGATCTTCATGATTTCTCTCTCTCTCTCTCTCTTTCTCTTTTTCCGTTTTTTCTTTGTTTTTTCCTTCACTTTGTAACCTTCTTTGTATACGTCTTTGTAAGGATAGCATTTTTCGATTCCAAAAAGGCCTTTCTCTTTGGTTATCTGGAAAGCAAAAATAAGATGTAGATCGTCGGTAAGGAACTTGATTCCGTAAAGGTAACAGGCCATCATTCTGATCTCTATTGCTTTGGACAAAAATAGTGAATCCAAACGGAGTGAGATTATATGAACAGTGCCATATGATAATATGAACTATATTGCTTTGGACTAAACTATGAATCCAAATGGAGTGAGACATGTAGCAGTCCCATATGATAAATATGCACATGCAAGGTTAAGTTTATAAGCATCCAGCAGCTTCATGGCGTGTGTTTGGATGCGTATTCCATGAGACTTCTCATAGATTATGCAAAGTAATAACACTATATTTAAGTCCACATCAGCAACTTTAGTACAAAAATACATTTTAAGGTCAATTGTAAAGGTATAGCATATACTCTGCACGGGGAAGTAATTCCTCTTCCCCTTTATTCCTACACGGGTTGTTATCTGTGCCGCTACCAATCTTATATTAATAAATGAAGAGAGGAGTGTTATCTGCCCATCAAGTACTGGGGGATGAGGGCTGCTCCTGAATTCTGGTGTCAGATGCAGTGGCTTTTATAAATCTTGCGCTGATAGTAAACCAGTGATAAGGCGTTTTAGCCTTTCAGCACCAGGACCAGGCCTGAGTTTACTGGTGTTTGTCTGACATGATGTGGAGCACTCAAGTTTTGAATTTCTTTCTTTACTAACCTTCCACCTGGTACATATCCATCAGCATTGCGACCCAGCAGTTCAGAATCAATCTTGTCAAGAATTGGCTCATTCCTGCCAAATTTCCTTGCAAAGGGGGCATTGCTTTCGACCATCCTCTGATAATCATCGGTAGTGAGGAAATGTGGGTGTTGTTTTGGAGGGTTGTCCCAAGATATGAAATGGAGGTCTGGTTTACAGTAGTATTCCGAACTCTTCAGCATTACACATAACCGTATGAAAATCCTTCGGGTGAAATAGAAGTTGGCATAATACATAAGGACTATCCTGGGGAGATACCCCCCCCACAAACAATTCTAAGAGGGACGCGAGAGCATCATCCAAGCAGAACCTGAGAAATCAACAAACAAAATCCACAGGTATAAATAAAATAAGTTTGCTAGAATTATGATTTGTGTTAGTTGCAACAGAACCTAAATACTTCCAATAATGAAGATTGCAATGAGAAATGAAAAATATAGAAAGAGAAGAATTACATGCAAATTTTGGTAGATAGTTTCGAACATCACTGCAACAAATATTAAACATAAATCAAAGTTAATGTGCTTTTAGAATTTCCACACCCGTCTGGATCTATACAGCCTCATACAAATTGATGTAGGACAGATTTTCAAAATTGGATTAGTTTTTATTTTTCTTTTTGTTATTAGATTTTGCATCCCAATTGTTTTTTTTTTTAAGATGCTTTTATTGAATGGGAGAATGGATACCAGTTAGTACAAATGAAAAGTGTTTGAGCTGAGCTCACAATTTGAACTACAAGATCCCAGTTGCATGTCAATTTTGTCTGATGCACATTAGATCGTAAAACATGATCTTTTTTTTCATGTCTAATATTCAGGTTAATGAAATATGGAATCTGTTTGCCATATATCGCTTGCATTAATCCTAGAGGAAAAATGGTAAAAATACATCAGAACCTTTTCATTAAGTTAGCAGCACAAGAACAAAAATCCTCACCTGTAAAAGCCTATATGCATGGACACTCCGTTTCTGTGTACCCAGAAGACATCAGATTTTCGCACACTATACAGTCCTGGATCAATTATAACAGGCCTGGCTCTCTGATGCCTGTTAAAAGAACATATATTTCTTATGCTTAATTGGACATACCATTGTAGATATCTTCTACATTATCACTAATCATTTCCCAAACACACAAAAAACAAAAACAGAATGCTAAAGACAAAGGAGGAACACATACTCCTTCCAACCGATGTCACTGGTATGCTCAATAAAATTAAGTCTCGTGGAATAGTTGCAATATATGGAGCAAATCTGTTGAAGAAAAAAGAAACAATCATTAAATATATCGGAAAGCGACCTGGAGAGTAAACAGAAAATCACACTTCTTTTTCCCATATATAGTACCTAACTAGTCCAAAGGATTGGACAAAATTACTCTATATGAACAGAAATCTGAAACCAACAAACAAGGACTTAATGCTCAATATTGCAACATCAGGAACAATGGTCGGTCAAATTAGATTACGATTTTGATTTACCAATCCCAAAACAATGTCGGGTTAATGTCAACCATGTTAATTACAAATCAGCAAAACAAGACAATGGAATTGTTAGAAATTGTTATGAATCTACGAGTCAGCCCAAATTTTAAACTTGTGAATTCCTGTGAAATTTCAATCAAGAGGGAAACAATAAAAATTTAGCAACATCGACTTGCCCATTACCAATATACAGAACATTGACTTTCCCATTTACCATATCTATAGAAAATTAAATAAATACACTGCAGTGGTTAGATGATAAGCTTAATCAACAGCAATAGGTAGTTACAAATACTAAAGACAACTAGTTCAGATTCCATGCTAAAACAGAATCACCAATCAAAGGCATCAGTGCAAATGGACATAACATTCTCACATAAAGAATAAAAAAGAACAGAAACCCCCCATTGAATGGGTGAACCACTCAACTCCAAACAGGCAAAATTAATGAAAGAAGCAACCATAAAACAAACAAATTAAGCCGACATACCATCTTGTGTGATCAGAGGATAATCGGAACACCAAGTTAATAAACCAATCCCAGTCCCCACCTTCCTTGAACAAAATGGCGGCGCATGAAGCGTGTTAGTAACCATAGTTGGGCCTCTATACACCCAAATTAGCCTTCAAAACCATCCTCCCATTACCCACTTGCTTAAAAAGCGGCTCACTTTCAACAAACTCGCCACTCCATCCTCTCCTGAACAGAGCCTCTAAATCCAAATGAACAGCATACTGATTCCTGGGATGATACAAAGCCTTCAAGGTTCTCCTCAAGTTATCACCATCTCCCTTTGATCCCGAAATCAAGTACGCCAATCTTGGTATCTTCTCAGATGACGTGATAACACGTGCAGCTGTTGTTCAACGAATTTGGGACGTGGGTTTTGTACATAGGCCGGTTGTAAAGCCTTGTGGAGTTTGAGAAAAGGAAACACTACAACTATGAGAAGGGTGGATAGTAAGAGTGAAAAAACCAACGACAAGAACCACTTCTTGCTTCTTCTGCTCTGGGGCTTGATATTGTTGTTGTAATTCTCCATATTAGATTTTTAACTTGGATGATTTTGATGAAGGTGCGTGTTACTGCAGCCTGCAGGTATGAAAGTGGGGAGAAAGTGGGAACGGAACTGAGTAGGGAGATAAATACAAAGAGAGTGATTTGATTTGTAAAGATATACGAATTAAATGGTGGGTTGTTCACTGTACGTAATCTTTCTCCTCGGTTTTCACCTGGGCCTCTCAAAGTGAACTCTTTTTACATGCAATTAATAAGATTTTTTTAATTAATTATTGAATTATTTCATTTTATTTGCTTTAATATATACTCCATTTGGTTTTTCTAAGTCAGAATTGACTCCGTAGACTTGTGTAGGGGAATACAAATGAAATTAATAGCAGTCAACTTTATTTTTTATATAATAGTATCTTTTCAACATAAATAATGAATCTTAAGACTACTAAATTCACAGAAGATGTAAGACTTCTGATTTAAAAAATAATAGAATTGAGGTGACATTAAATTTTTTAAGTACAAGTATATACATTTGAGAAATGTTTATATAGAGATTTTTACAAAATTGATTCCCGTTAGAAGATTATTTGAGTGTGTAAAATTTGATTTGAAATGAAATCAAGTTGACTTAAGTGTAGCCATAAGTATTCACGGAATTGATCGAGCGAAATGGGGGCCGCAGCCACGCATTGGGTTTGGCTTTAATAGGGGGCGGTGCCGGTGTGTACACAACTTCATAATTGGGGCATGGTTAGGTGGGCAGCACTTTTTTTGTGTTACACATGCTATCACTCATCTTCCATTAATAATAACTCATTTTAGATAATGTTTCAACATCAGTATAACAAACTTTTTTTTATAAGGAACATTAATTTCTAGTTTCAGGTTATTAATAAATGATCAGCTAATTGACATATTTTGATATTCAGACATCAATTGATTCGCAAATTCAATTAAGAGTTACCCAACAGATTAAATAGATGAAGCACGCTATCAAAAGCATCAAACTGTATATCATTCAATCAGAAATCTGTCCCACCAAATTAAGGGCGGAAGAGTAGCGCAAGTCCATTATTTCCTGTTCTACTGGGATCCAGAGAACTTTACCAAATTGATCAAATTTACTGAGATTTTCAAAAGAAAAAAACTGGAGCACTTACCACTCAACTCAATCAAAATATCTTTCATGACCTGTTTGTACATATTTAAAATATGGTATCTAAAAGTTTATCTGAATAGGTAAATTAAATTAATATATAGATTATGAAATATTTGGTACTTTTTTTAAACATTTTGAAAATATTAGATATTTTCTAACCCTTTACATTTGTTAATTTAGCTAAACACCCTCCAACAATAAAAAATTATAAATTACAAAAACACCATATTCACTCACTTGACTACCAGTAGCTGGCTACCAGTGCCGGAAGTGTCTAAAGTCACCAAATGGCACACGACGGTTAGATCTAGTTGGTCTGAGCCATCGAGCCATTTCCGTCAATACGATCGTGCACGATCTGGCCATTTCCAACCAGATACACCTGTGCATCGATCTGATATTTTTCGACTAAACCACCGTGTATCTGACTGATATAACTAGATCTACGACGAAAATATGACTATTTTCAATCCAGATAGATTCGCCTCAATGGTCAAATCTCAAGCCATAGATTTGGTTGGAAATGGCTAGTGGCCAAATCCATCGATCATGCGTCGTTCTGATGTCGGCTGACGGTGTTAATTGTGACCGACAATGGTTGGTTAGTATGGTGTTTTTGTTTATTATAATTTTTATTGTAAAAGTACGTAATTGTATCTTTTGAGTTGAATAGAATAGTTAGATTTTGAATTGAATTCCGTAAATAAAGAAACAAATGCGTTTTTTACTATTCACATAGGATAGGTATAATTTGAAAAGTGTACCACAAGGGGAATAGGGATACTTTCAAGATTACAAACCCGGAAAAATCCCAAAACCCCAATTCATTACAAGCCGGGAACTTCTACTTTACTTTGAGGAAAGTAGAAGGATGCAATTCTTGGAACGAGAAGATTAATTTGTTTGTAGGTGATGGAATATATACTTTGTTTTCGGGATCTTCCAAATTCCAGTTGCAGAGATGTTGAACGTTAATCCGAGAAGGGTTTTAATTAACTCTAATCCTATGGTGTTAGGCAGAGTGCCGAGTGAAATCATACCCCTCTTGTTCATTCTTTTTGAGATAATATTTATACATAATATTACATAAAATAAAGTGATGACTACCTATATTCATGACTTTAGCTCAACCGTAATGCTAAACAGTTGTGTGTTGCTGTCCCACTGATAAGTTTTCGTTCTCAGGCATGTGTTTGAATTCTATAAAAACTCCAAATCTCACTCACTCAACTACAAAAACCAAACACTTAACACCAAATTAATTAACCCTACTGTTATTCCGTTGCCAACTCCAACATCTCGTCAATGGGGAACGGCGGCGAAGCCTCAAGCTCAACTACCACCCCTCTACTTTCTCCCATGGTGTTGTCAAAAAAGTCATCCTCGCTATGATATGTAGCCCTATGGATCTTCCTCTCCTTCACCGTCATTGTTTACAACAAGTACATTCTACCCAAAAATGTCAACTGGCCTTTTCCATTTCTTTAACTCTAATTCACATGGCCTTTTGTTCTACTCTGGCTTTCGTTCTTGTTCGATTCCTCAAATGTGTTGAGGTGATTCCCTCCCCATGACTCGCCAACTCTACATGGAGTCGGTTGTCCCCATTGGAGCTCTCTATTCCCTCTCTCTCTGGTTCTCCAACTCTGCCTACATTTATTTACCGTTTCCTTCATCCAAATGTTAAAGCTGTAATGCCCGTCGCTGTTTACTCCATTGGCGTGCTCTTCAAGAAGGAGAATTTCAAACAATGTTATGGTTAATATGCTCTCCATATCGTTCGGTGTGGCCATTGCTGCTTATGGCGAGGCTAGATTCGATTTTGGGGTGTCTTTTTACAGTTGAGCCGTTGCTTGAAGCTACAGGATTGGTTATGATTCAGATTTTGCTTAACTCAAAGGGTATAGTTTAAACCCATTACTTCACTTTACTATGTTGCCCTTGTTGTTTCGTGTTCTTATTAATGCCCTGGATGTTCATGGAGTTGCCACTGTTGACAGAGACGTCAACTTTTCATTTCGACTATTTGATTTGGGACGAATTCGTTTTGTGCGTTTTGCGTTGATTTAGCCGTTGTCTTGTTGGTGGATAAGACTTCGGCCTTAACTATGAATGTGGCGGGTGTTGTTAAGGACTGGTGTTGATTGCATTCTCTTGGTCCGTAATTAAGGATAAGGTACGCTCATGAATTTGTTCGGATACGGATGGCTTTTATGGGGGTTGCTTATTATAATCATACCAAACTGGTAGCTCTCAAGGAGGCAGAGCGCAGAGAAGAGCTCAAGCAGCCGATAAGGAGGCCGCTGGTAGGTGATGGACCAACACAACGAAGAGAACTGAAGCCATTTGATAACACAATATCGAAACCCATTTTTATTTTGTTTTTGTTTATTTATTTATTATTTGTATGGGTTGACAAAGAAGGAAATCGTAATCATATGATACACTTTGAGGGTAACTTTTTATCTTGGTGGTTTATTAGAGGTAGAAGTAATCTTGTAACTGTTGCTTGCCTCTTACTATTGCAACAACCAAATTAGAGAAATGAAAGAAAAAGATACAACTATTAAATTATCTGGGAGGGACATCAACATCAACTTCTCTATCAATCTTTTCAGTTTTTCACCGTGATTGGGCTTTTACTTTGTGGCACATACAAGGAAAAGTCCTAAGTTTAAAAGGCTACAAGCCCATAAAAATAATCGAGTCTGCCATCATTAACCCATAAATGATTAAAAATTAATGACATAGCAGCCGCCTGTTTGGTCTATCAGCTGGATCACCCTTGTATCAACTACATCTGAGATAATGATTCCATCTTCCCTTAAAAATTAAAAAAAACATAATTTTCTGATGAGAAATTTAAACTAAATAGCTGAGTCCAGTATTAGCAATTTCATTGGGTTAAAGTGTTAATGAAGTGTCTTAATATCGGTTTTGAGGGACAATATTGAGAAACGAAGTTTTCTAAATGAAGCAGTGTAATTTGCTATAATAAAGTAAGAATGTAAGTTAATATATTCATGGAAAAAGTAAAAAAAAATTATAAAATGGATTAAAGCAAATAGAGAGGATTGTCCACCTAATGCAGCCTAGTGATCTTAAATTGAAATAACTTACCAACGAAAAGAATTGGATTCAAGGCATATTTGCCCAAAAAACTAATACAAATCTGCAAACATATTTAATTCCCACCTCTGACTTTCGCTAAGCGTTCAGGGCCTCAGGCGCTCCAGCTCCAGGCTTTGTAATGTTAGATCATAAACACGAGGATATCCTTAATCTTATATCTTCACCACTGTTTCACTAAAAATGGAATTCACTGAGCACAGCTTGTGGGCATTATGTATATATAATAGTGACGTCAATGCTTAAATATGTGCACTATTTTTGTTTTGTTTTTTTAATGACCCGGTGTCCACTAGTTTGTATTTATCTCAATTAGTCTTTCGAGCCCTTAAAATTGTCATTAGTTTAGAGATCTAGTACCCACTCCTATTATAGCCGTGAGACTTGAACCTTAGGACCTTAGAACTATCGCCTATAGAGCTCCTGTGGCCCCTTATTAAGGGTTTGAGGACTTGAATTCGAGGACATTTAGATCCCCCTCTTACTCTTTACTATTAAGGGGGACTCGAACTTAAAAGATTAATTAGTCCTTATTTCGCTTTTTTACTATCAACCACCTGGTAGTTGTTAAATGTGTGCACCTATCTCAAAGACCTGATCAAATGATTTTATTATTATTTTTAATATCAACTACTTACCAGGCTTAATATAAGCTATACTGCGTTACGATTACTTATTTTTTCCAATGATAATAGAATTACTATTTGGACATGTGTTTTTTTATATCTCTCTCTGATCCCATCTGTAATTAACATCCAATAGACAACAAACAAAACCATCATAATTGCTGAATATTCTGTGTTTTGTCAATTACGAGCCCTCTGAATGTCTTCAATTACACTTGAAGTCAATTCATATTTCCTTATTGTGATAAAGCAATCACCATATTCATGTCATGAGCTTAACGTAAACAGGGTAGGCAAAGATGACAGTGATCCACCAAAGAATAAGAAAGAGGTGAATAATGTTCATGAACTATTGAGAATCAAAATCCCCAAACAATCTTATTAAACATTCCATTCCATATTTGATTTGACAGCAAAAGGCAAGTAGAAACAGGATTTTAAGGCTTAATGACAAGAAAGAAACCTTTCATGGCACATTGAGTAAGCCCCACCTGGACAGAAGAGATGAGTTGTTCATATTCTGGGAAGAATAGCTTTTGAGTTGATGAGTATGTGATCTTCTGACAAGTAGACCCTTTTCCAACTCACTAATATTCCAAATATGGGGCACAGAATCCACCGACTTCTCTCAGCTATAGGCGACCTGTTTCTATCGTAAATATTGTATATCATATTTTCGTTGAAAAATATATATTTATATCTTTTTCGTTGAAAATATTATTGTTAATTATATATCTATAAGACTTTAAAGATGGTTAATGTATCCAAGCTTTACACCAGCATTTTTAACTTAATATATATAAACTATTTGTATTGATAGACAATCTAATAGAAACAATCTCTCACAATATATATTGACTATTAACGAAAGGGTTATATATATTATAGAAAAATGTTAGAGATATAAATGATGTATTAACCACTTTGTTAATGGTTTGTAGCTGAATGGAAGACCTTAGTTTCCAAATTTTTGTGTTGAGTTTACTAGTGATTCATTATCATATTGTAACTTACTCTGGTCCATTGTTCGAGGGATTAGTTGACTTACACGAATTGACTCGAAGCCTCAATCCAAAAATAAATAAATGATGTATTTTATGTATTCATATTATATGTTGACATTATTCCTTCTCTTACTTTGTAAGAATATTTATATGTCAATTTATTGATCCAAAAGACTTTCCTTGTTCATATCCAAATTAATATCTATTTGCATCTAAATTCTTGGGGCGTATATTGGTAAAACATTTTTTTTAATAGTTATCTACAATAGGGTTTAGTTTTCTCAAACAACATAATAATTATTATTATTCTTTTTTTTTTCTTGTATATTCTCTGAATGCTGTAACAAATTTGTAAATTATTTTTCAATAGTTTTCAAAATCCTAACCAAACATATATCTTCGCAATTCAATAATATATTTTAATTTTTAAAAACAAAAAAAAAATCATAAATGAGACTTTTTATTTCATTCAAATTACAAATGTAAACTCTTTTTTATTCATATTTTTGTATAGAACTCTTTGAGGCTAGTTAGGTGGTTCATATGATCGTATAACCGTGCCTTTGAGTTGCTTTTGTTTTGCTTGGTTGCTTGGGCTTGTCCAAGGAACTTGACTTTGTAGGGGTGCTCTTATTGGGATCTCATTCTTTTGATCTTATAAGATTTTCGGTAGAGAGGAAAATTGTAGAAAGAGGAATTTTATTCATCATTCTCAAATGTTGTTGTACCGTACACTTAATTAAGTAGAAGTAAACTCTAACTAACTCAACCAACTCAACTAATTCCATTAACCATAGTTACATTTAACTAAAGCAACACTAATGAGCTATACTTGATAAGTTGAGCTGAGCTGAAGTATGCTGCTGTAAGTGGACTGTATCTTCAATACCCTTCCTCAAGTTGGTGAGTGATAAAGATTAAACACTCCCAACTTGGATAAGAGGTGATGATGAAGCTGGCTGCCAAGGGCTTTAGTAAAAATGTCCTCCCTTTGATCACCGCTAGGAACATATTGAGTTTGAGTGAGACCAGCCTGCAATTTCTCTTGGACAAGTCTATATCAATATGTTTAGTACGTTCATGAAATATCGGATTCGAGATAATGTACAAAGCTGACTGGTTATCACAAAACAAGGGAATAGCAGACGATGGGGGATAACTAAGCTCTGTCAACAGTTGCACCAACCAAACTATTTCACAAACTGTAAGGCCATGGCCTTGTACTCGGCTTGTGAAGAAGATCTAGAAACTATCACTTGCTTATTAGATTTCTAGGAGATAAGAGAGGAACCCAAAAAAATACAAAAGCTAGTGACTGATCTTCTTGTAAGCAAACAAGAAGCCCAATCTGAATCACTAGTAAGCTGCAATGAACCATTTGATGGAAAAAATAACCCAAACCAAGAGCAGATTTAACATATTTCACAAATAAGCTGTACTTGATAAGTTGAGCTGAGCTGAAGTATGCTGCTGTAAGTGGATTGTATCTTCAATAATTCTTTAAATTATTACCAAAAATAAATAAATAAATAAGAAGCCAAACACAAGTCTTCACATATTTTACAAGGTTTGATTCTGATCAACATCGAAGAACAAACATAACAAGTAAACCACTCTGATATTCTAATCAAACCTAGCACCTGTTCTCTGCAGAGGACCCATTAACAAAAGTCTCCATTTGCAAAGCTTTAGGTTTATTCGGCTTGAACCAAAATGCACAGATAATATAAATTACAAGGTTTATGAAACTTATTATGGCTAGAAGACCATAGAAGCAATCAAGCCTGCCGTCGTTTATATTGTCGGCTAACCATCCTTGTCCTCCATTGCTGTCTGTCACCTTCTTCACAACGGACACCAAGAAGCTACTAACAAAGAAACCAAGTGATAAAGTTGTGAGGAAGAGACCAGTGCTCATGGTCTTCATTCCTTTGGGTGATTGTGTTATAAAGAAATCGAGTTGACCGGTGTATATAAATGCCTCACCAGAACCCACCAAAAAGAACTGTGGGATCAGTAAGAAAACGCTAATGGGTAGGGTTCCAGTGTTCCGACCCACGGATCTCGCCACTGATAGCCGTTTCTTCTCGGCTAGTGTTGCTGCAACCATTCCGCAAGTTGATAGTACTAGTCCTATTGCCATTCTCTGAAGGTTGGTGAAACCTATTAATTGCAGACATGAATTGAATATATCATATTTCTTTTCACGTTATATTGAAATATAATGTGAATTATATATTCAGATGTATATACCTGGTTTCCCCTGCCATTTCTTCCAGAAAGGCATAATGAGACGGTCATAAAGGGCCAGAGTGATCAATATAGCTGATACAAAGAACACAGTGAGAGAGCCTGCTGGGATTTGGAAATTGCCAAATGATCTTTCCATGGTGGTAGCTTGCTCAACTGAGAAGGTTATCATCTGCGCAAAAATGGTCCAAAAAGTAATGGTTGTGGCCCATATTGGCAGGAGTCTAGCCACCATTTTCACTTCCTCCACCTTTGTGACTGAGCAGAGCTTCCAAGGGTTTGGGGTGGAATTAGTCTCAAAATCTCCTTCAGCAACAATTGCAGCCTTGTCCAAGAAACTATACATAACAGAACCGATGAAGCACGAATATGAGCCAAATGTTTTACTAATACCATATATTATTATAATTACAATATAATTTGATTATTGATGATCTTAATTGCTATATGGGACTTACTGGAATTGATCCGTATGAGGAATTCTGGACGCCTCAGGAGTATCCTCATACAACATGCTAACATTATAAGGAAGATCCATCTTCCTCTTCCGTATGGCAGCTACAATAACTTGGAAAATATGAACTATAGGGCTTCCCGAACTTTTCTTGTATCTATATCTTTTAGTCCCAGCTAAGAATATTAAGATGGCTGTAAACATGGAGACCGAACAAATTCCATAACCCAAGCTTCGACTCACTTCATCTTGTACATAGACAAGCACAGTAACCGCCGTCAAAGTCCCTAAGCTTATAAAGAAGAAGAACCGACTGAAAAAATAAGCCATTTGGGTTTTCTCCTTCTCATCTTTCTCATCAAACTGATCAGTTCCAAATCCTGAAACACTTGATTTCAAGCCACCAGTTCCAAGTGCAATTAAATATAAAGCCATGTATAAAATTCCCATTTGAAATCCATTGGCTGGTTCGCATGTGGAGGTGGCAGATGCGTGACAAGGATGTGGACGCAGCCGTGGCAGTTTTGTTACAATCGCTAGCATGCCAGTACCCTAAATCACCATATGTCATAACAATAAAAATTAAAACCAAAAAAGGATTAATCATTGTCCTTAGACCCAAAAAGTAAAGAAGAAGAAGAAGTTGCAAAACAAGTTAATTTTTACAAGTGTTTGGACGGAGGCAAATATAGCGATAGTTTTGTATCTGCCAAGGAAAGAATCAGCGAGAAAGCCTCCGAGCAAACACAGAAGAAAGGATGTGCCCATGAAATCTGTCACAATGTTGGCCGAAGTTGAACTCGCCAGATGCATTGTCCCCACCAAGTATGTCACAAGGTTAACCGCGATCCCCATGGTTGAAAGTCTCTCGCATAATTCGATCACTGTAAAAGTTATGAATTAACTTCAGTAACATATAAATACCACCAGTAGAATGCTTTTTAATTTCTGCATTAAAGAAACAATTAAAGAGTTGCTTATATTTTCAGATTCTTTCACTTGTTTAACTTGTATGCATGTAATTAAGAGTCAAAATTTTTACTTTCAAAGCCGTCATGTCATGCAGGCGTACTATAGGTTACGCACTTTAATATATATATATATATATATATATATATATGTAAGTGATATGAATAACCATAAAAATAGGTAGCACGTAACATCAACTTTTTCTATTTCCGGCTGGGAAATGATAGCAGAAAGTGATGCTTATGTTATTTTATATAAGTGGGACCATAAATATAAAAATCAACAAGCGGAAAAGATTAAAATATTGGTATGAGATATTGATAATATCAACTTAATTCAGGCGCAGGAAGGAGCCAAATGATCATAGAATGTCTGCCTTATCCCATCGACGCCAAACAGAAAATGACATGAACATTATCAACTTTGGAAGTTTAAATGGACTAGAATTTCGACTTTTGGTCCCAATCAATTTGTCTACTTCCTCCAATCTACCCCCACTCCACCCAAAAGTAATAAAAAAGTGAATCAGAATCGGACAATAAACTACAGACCTTGAATATACAGGACCATCATCAACAAATTTGACTGGCCATGAAGGAGTGCCATGTGTATTACGGCTAATTAATACGCTATTAAACTCATGTTTTACTCGTGAAACATTTCTTTTTGACCTATACTCCCATCACTTTTTGCATGAACCACCTGCTTGTTACCACTTTTTTTCTTTACTTGAATCATTTAATATAGCATAAAAAATACTATTACATGTATGGTCTTATACGAAAATTCTTTTTGAAGTTTTAAATATGTGGGTTAGAGGTGAGCGATTAATCGTCAGTTTTTCATTTTGTTGTTTACGAAAGTTGATGATTAATCACTTACTTTTAATCCACACATTAAAATCTTCAAAAAGTTCACACTGAAGATTGACTATTGTTTTATATCAAATAAACATAAACAATTAATATCGGTTAAGCCTTTCTCTCTCTTAATCCCTGAAGATGCCCTCATGAAGGCTGAAGTAAACATCCCAAAAAAAAAAAAAAAAGACTATTCGATTTGGAGACCATAAAGGCATATGAGATCATACATATCTAAAGCCAAACTCTATGAATTTGGACGGGGAGGGAATGCATCATGAGTAGTAGAATGAAGAAAACAAACCTAGGATAAGTGCAGCGGGAACCCAACCACCAGTTTTAGATCTGTCAGCAGGAAACCCCTTGTAGTCCACGGCGTCTACAACTGTCCAACTCATCTTACCCTCCTGAAAAAGCACAAGTTTTTAGAGGATAAATATCGTTAGATGACTTATAACGTTGACAACATAAAAGAAAATATTACAATTTCCATTGTACAGGGTGGTGTCTCAAAAGAGTGCGAGAAACTGTATGCTAATTAATTACAAACCATTTTCAAAGTTTGAACAGGGAAAAGAGCGCACAAAATGCTGAAAATGAAAGCTGCAAGGCTAAGAAGATGTTTTTTTTTTTTCAAACTCCAATTCACAACTCTAACGTATTTGGAGCTTCTCCTTTTATAGGCGAGGAGCCTAATCAATGAAGAACATAAGTGAGCCCCCACTATGAAATAAAGACAGATCAATGCTTGATTATGATAAAAGGTAGAGATTAGGTTTATCGCATTTGTGATGGAAGGTTCTGGCACTGATTAAAACTCTTTATTTCAAGCGATAGTGAAAATTTAAAGGTGATAATGATTTTGGGATGGTAAGAAAGAAATTTAGAATCAGGAACATGCAACACCAATATATTGATTCAGTGTCATCGCATCTTAAATTGTGGTCGGATAGATAGGTTGTGAACCACAGCGTTCTAGTCCGTGAATTTGCTTTTCTGCTACCCCACTACCTAAGTCTTTCAGGCTTTATCTTTGTGTATGGGCACAAAAATGAAAAGTTTTTGATGAATATGGAGTGACATAAAACTAACGCATGATCAATAATTTTGATTTTTACCAGACATATTGGTAGTTCTGTCAACTTAAGGAAAAATAAATTAAATAAAAGGTTTTTCCGCCAACCCCGTTGTGATCATCACCTATGGACCATGCATCAAGAAATAGCTTATTGGTTATCTGGGTTTAACTACAGGATTAACTTCCTAATTTTTTCTAATGCAGTAAAGTAATTTTCTGCGGCTTAATTATTGTAGGGCAGACTTGTCCCTTAGTAAGTTTGAAAAACCCTAATTAGAGTTGACTATTAACTACAACCATTGATGAGTGGGGTCATGAAAGTTGACAATATAAACACCGATTATTGCTCACACTAAAACACATTAACGATGGAAGTATATCCATATTGAGAATGTCCACGTGATTTACGAGTGCCACTTCATAGGTGTAGCGAAATAATGCAATTGAACCTGCAAATAATTAAGATTGTAGAACCAGACAGCTTTAAGTGATAACCCACCGGCCATTAGAGCAAACATGCAACATGTAAAAAAGCGTCCACTGTATATATAACCAGACAAACCTATATGGGTCCTCTTCTTCTCGACTTTCCTTCTCCCACTAACTATTCAGATGCACAGGTTTTTATTCATTCATTTAAGTTCTGACTTATATATATATATATATATATATATATATATATGTCTCACTACATCAAGCTCCAAGTGTAACGGACGCATAATCTTTTTATTTTATGTTTGCCAACTTCTTGGTGTTGGGAACTATTAATTTTTCTTGTTTGAACATCCCAATTAATGACCAACAATACCAAATCTGCACTTCCATTGTTCCAATTATATTTCAATATTCAAGTATGGACATCCAACTTTTCTTCAATTTTAAATCTTGACGGATCCTGAGACATAACTTTCTCCCAGCAATAATTTCAGCGCTTCATGACAAGCACAATTGACTTCTCTTTGCCACTCCATCTCCATGGTTATAATAATCTAACATAGCTTATACTATTCCTGCCACCTAGGGATGGGAGTGGACCGGGGACCCCATTCCCTGTCCCCATCCCTGATATCCACTCCCATGACCGCCCCCAGCCTGTCCCCACTGGCGGGGACAACTCTTATGACCATCACCGGCCCGTGGGGATAAAATCACTCTCATCCCCGGCCCGGCTAGGCCTAATGAACAAGGCTTCGCAGGAAAATTCGTCCCACTGGGATTTCCCCCCGAACATAATTAAATATATCTACATCTAATCTTAACATAATTTATTAGATAAATTGATTAATTATTCAATTGTATAAAGGCTTAAGCTCAGTTAGCTCTATTACTTAATTAATTTTTCATAAAATAAATATAACTAAATTCAATCTTAACATAATTTACTAGGTAAGTTGATTACTTATTTAATTGTATGAAGGCTTAACCGATTAGGCTTAATTAACCCTGTTAATTAATTAATTTTTTATAAAATAAATATATTTATATCTACTCTTAACATAATTTATTGGGTAAATTGATTAATTATTCAATTGTATAGAAGCTTAGGCTTAGTTAGTCTTGTTAATTAATTAATTTTTCACAAAATTAATATAACTAAATTCAACCTTAACATAATTTGCTAGGTAAATTGATGAATTAATTCATAAAACATTATTTTCACTACAACTAATAAAATTAGTCCATTTGTGAAAGGAAAAAATCTCATTATCTCAAGTTCCCAACATTGATTAAGTTTAACATCGTATTTAATTGACCCATTAAATAATTACAAGAATAATTGAATTTATGTAATTTGTAAGTTGTTAAGCAATTGTGTATATTCTTATACTGGTTTGGCAAATTTATGTAATAATTTTAATTAATTTTTCACAAAATTAATATAACTAAATTCAACCTTAACATAATTTGCTAGGTAAATTGATGAATTAATTCATAAAACATTATTTCCACTATAACTAATAAAATTAGTCCATTTGTGAAAGGGAAAAATCCCATTATCTCAAGTTCCCAACATTGATTAAGTTTAACATCCTATTTAATTGATCCATTAAATAATTACAAGAATAATTGAATTTATATAATTTGTAAGTTGTTAAGCAATTATGTATATTCTTATACTGGTTTGATAAATTGTAATAATCTAATCAAATTTATTTTTGGGCCATGTATTATTATTTTGTGAAATGTACAAAGTAATAATACATATATTTAATTATTAGACTCTCTTGTTTAAATTATTTTTTCTATAAATTTAATACAAATATTAGAAAGTATTATAAAAGTAAATATCATAAATTTAGATTCATTACTTGAAACTATGATTTAAACTCTAACTTTATATATAATCTCACAAAGAAAAAAAAATTCTCAATAAAAGAAGGTGGGGCTCGGTTGACAGGCCAAGGATTGCACAATCCCCTCCCTCGGCCTGTCCTTAGGGGAGGGGATTTTTTTGAGGACCGTCCCCGACCCTGTCCCCGATATTTCCGGGGATTTTCCACCCCATTCGGTCAGGTTGGGCAGGATCTTTGTGGGGCTGAGGCAAACGCGCATCCCTACCGCCACCCCACCAACCGCCACTAATTAATTAAAATTTTCTTCTCCAGGCACTTCTCTGGCACGCATATCATGGCCATAATATATATAGAATGATATACTTAACTGTTACTGGCTAAGATATTATAGATAATTATGTATTGCCAATTTTATAGACAGATTAAATATCAATACAACCAGTGTCGATTGTATTTGGAGCAACATATATATAAAATAAACCCATCCTAATCAAATTATTAATCATATATTTATTTTTTTAATCATCGTGGGAACTTATAATATAAATTATCCTGTTAACAACGTTGTTAAAAACAAATCGTATCTTGAAATTAATAAGAGACAATCGAGTAGGTAAGAAGAAGAATATGCTTGGTTTGAAATTCCAAATTCAGAGTCTAAATCTCTTTGATTATACAAGTGTAAAGTGACCCCAAATAAACAACAATATCAACAATCTTTTTAATGGTGATTAGTTACATCAAATATAATATACGTTAAAGTAAAATTAATTATGCTAGATATATTAAAAGAGACGTCTTCTGTTTCATGTGATTTGCTTCTCAATATTGTTGGTGGCATGCATAAAGATAAAGGCCTCATGTTGAGATTTGATTCTTAATCAAACATTTGGAAAGCAAAGTTTGAATAATTGTACAATAATGCCAACCAACAAGGTAGGTTTGCATTTCTTTTAATTTAGATTAATTGAAATAATAACTCACACTTGGTTATGTGAATCAATGTTTTAAAACCTGGTCTAGCCCGATCGGTTCAACCGAGGCCTTCACTAGGTTGGATTACAAAATTTTCTATTTATTGAAAACTCTATAAATTAGGACATCAATCCGTGAACAATCGAAGATTTGAATGTTAAGAGTTTTTAAAAAAGAATGGTTGGTGAATGTAATTGTGGCAACAACAGTGATTTTTGGTAAGTAAATCGATCGAAAATCGCAAAACTATGTCATTATAAAAAGCCTGCTGTTGTTGACGATTGGAGAGGTGGACGGGGAAAGGATGAGATATGTTTTGATCAAGAGGTTGAGGGGACCCGACCATTTTGTCAGGTTTCACCCTGAGTTAGGTTTTAAAACACTGATATATATGAATAGGTATAATCTTAATCTAAATGGAAGTGGAAACACAAATTAAGAGAAGATAAATAATCTTTTATAAAAAAATAAATTGTTTAATTAATTAATGAATTTAATGCAAACTTGAATATGTGATTGTGACTTGTGAGTATGAGTGCAGAGTGCTTGACACCTGATGAGCTAGCAAAGACTGGTCCCCAGTACATATCAGCCCTTTGGACTCAAACCTCAATCGCTGTACGGGACCATTTTGGCCTGACATATTAAACACTTTTCTTTGTCACCACAAAAGCTTATTTCCATTTTATTATTTTTATTCACATGTGGTCCAGATATTTCTTTAATTATATTTATTAAAAATCAATTAAATCCTTGCATATATAAACTTTTTCACTTGTCACAAATTTAATTATATTGAATAAATATTATTGAAGACAATAGTAATAATATACTTGGAAAAAAAAAAAAGATAAACTGTCCTAATTTAATTTTCATAATTATAGCTTTTTAAAAATTTATATAGAGTTATTATAAGAATCAATTAAGACATCACAATGTAATGCAGTAATATCAATATTTAGAAAATAGAAGAGATTATATATATATATATATATATATATACACACACACACTCCTATCGTATCGCACAGAGTCACGAGCCGCCGCGTGATATTTGATTTTCACCCCCCCCAATCTACGTGGCACAAACCCTTGTATTTGATTTTAACTAGCCCATGTATTAATCTGGGCTGTTTCTCTTTCACAAACGATCTGTTGTTACACTCTCATGATTACCCGCCAACTAAATACCAAAACCCTTCAAGGACTAGCCAAACAACGGTCGACAAATTTTAAATACATCCACTCATCCAACCATGTACATCAAGTGTTCGACAAAAGCTCCCCTCGAAATGTTTTGCCAATTAATTCTTCTATGCTCAATTCTATGCGCAAAAAAAGTCCCTCTCAATCTCTCGAAATCTTCAGAAGGCATCTGCAATTAGGTTTTCTCTACGATATTGATGAAGTTACGATTGCAATCGCTCTCAAGGCTTGTAGCGGAGACCAAAAACCAGGGTGCCAAATACACGGGTTTTCTATTACTTCTGGGTTCATTTCTTATATTACGGTTTCAAATTCATTGATGAATATGTACTGTAAATCTGGTCAATTTGATAGGGCTTTATGTATATTTAACAACTTGAGTAATCCTGATATTGTTTCGTGGAATACTATTCTTTCGGGGTTTCCAAAAAACGAGGATGCATTGCAATTTGCTCTTAGAATGAATTTATATGGGGTTGTTTTTGATGCAGTGACTTATACTATTATTCTCGCGGTTTGTTTGGACCAGCGGGGTTTTTTATTTGGGTTGCAATTGCATTCTCTCATAGTCAAGTTTGGATTAGACAGTGATACTTTTGTAGGTAATGCTCTTATAACCTTGTACTCGAGATGGGGGCATTTAGTCGAGGCTAGGAGCGTGTTTGATGCAATGCCAAATAAGGATTTGGTATCGTGGAATGCTATGATATCAGGGTACACCCAGGAAGGGAACTATGGGTTGGAAGCTATTTGGGCATTTATTGATATGGTGAGAGAAGGGATAAGGCTTGATCATGTCTCATTCACCAGTGCAGTTTCAGCTTGTGGTCATGAAAGAAACTTACAGCTGGGGAGACAGATACATGGTTTGACTATAAAAACAGGATATGGAACACATCTTTCAGTTGGAAATGTTTTGATCTCAACATACTCAAAATGTGAGGCAATTGAAGATGCAAAGTTGGTATTTGACTGGATGGATGAACGTAATGTAGTTTCTTGGACCACAATGATTTCAATGAATGATGCAGATGCTGTGTTTCTCTTTGGTGAGATGAGAATAGATGGGGTTGATCCGAATGATGTTACATTTGTTGGGCTACTCCATGCCATAACAGTTAGGCATTTGGCTAAAGAAGGGCAAATGATTCACGGGTTTTGTATAAAGACTGGCTTTGTGTTGGAATCAAATGTTTGTAATAGCCTCATCACCATGTATGCTAAGTTTCAGTCCATGCAAGACTCAAAGAAAGTTTTTGAGGAGCTTAACTATAGAGAAATTATATCGTGGAACGCTTTAATCTCAGGGTATGCTCAAAATGGATTGTGTCAAGCAGCGTTGTCAACATTTTTATTGGCAAGTTCTGAATCTAAGCCAAACCAATACACATTTGGTAGTGTCTTGAGTGCTATTGGTTCTGCTGAGGATATATCTCTTAAACATGGGCAGCGGTGCCACTCTCATATCATAAAGCTTGGGTTGAATACTGATCCAGTTGTTTCTGGTGCTCTTCTTGACATGTATGCAAAGCGTGGGAGCATTTATGAGTCCCAAAGAGTTTTCAGTGAGACACCTGAAAAGAGTCAATTTGCTTGGACAGCAATAATCTCTGCCTATGCAAGACATGGAGACTATGAATCAGTGATGAATTGGTTTAAGAAGATGGAGAAGGAAGGGGTCAGACCTGACTCAATCACCTTCCTTTCTGTACTAACTGCTAGCGGTAGAAAGGGGATGGTTGATATTGGCCTTCAGCTCTTTGACTCAATGGTGAAAGATTATGAGATTGAGCCATCCCCAGAACATTATTCTTGTATGGTAGATATGTTGGGCCGTGCTGGGAGACTCAAGGAGGCAGAGGAGCTGATGGGTCGCAGTCCTGGAGGGCCGGGGATGTCTATGTTGCAAAGCCTGCTAGGCGCTTGTAGGATACATGGGAATGTAGAGATGGGTGAGAGGGTGGCAGATGTTTTGTTGGGAATGGAGCCCATGGGGTCAGGTTCATATGTATTGATGTCTAATTTGTATGCTGAGAAGGGGGACTGGGAAAAGGTTGCAAAAATAAGGAAAGGGATGAGGGAGAAAGGAGTAAAGAAGGAGGTGGGATTTAGTTGGGTGGATGTGGGTGATATTGATGGTTTGCACGGGTTTTCATCAGGTGACAAGTCTCACTCACGATATGAGGAGATTTGTAGAATGGCAGAAAGCCTGGGATCAGAAATGAAATATTTAAGAGAGAAAAACAGAGCTTATTCAAAATAGTTTCATTTAGAACAGAAACCTTAGAGATCTGACGGTTATATACTTATCCCAAAAAGAGGGGAACATTTCCTTTAATGAATTTATTTGTTTGATAAATGAAATGCACTCCAAAACTACATATAAACAGATGTCAATCAGCTACATCAGCTAGAAGGCCAAAATCTAGAACAAGCAAGAACTTTTATTTTTAGCCAAGATGTCCAGTTCAGCCTACACGTTGTTTTTTTTTTATTTTTTTTATTTTTTTTATTTTTTTTATTTTAACTAAGGTGTTCGAGTTAGTTTATATGTATCTTGATTAATCCTTTGGAGAGACTAGTATATCAATCTATCGTCACAGCCTCCCACTTAAATTGCAGATGTTCAAATGGGAAATCGAACCTTAAACTTTGTTTTTATTACACTATTTCCGATTTGCCCTAACCATCTGGACTACCCACGGATGGGTAACAACTAAGTACATAATGCATAGTACAATCTATATTTTATTATTTTATAAGCAAACAAAAAAAAGTATAAGTTTTAACTAAAATTTCCGGTCGGCATAAGGGTCACAGTAACCAGGCTTATCTTTGAATTTCCTGCACCAATGTATTACAACTCGCAACACATAATCTGTACTATAAATCCTTTGATTTGAGTTGCCGCTATGAATTTCCAGTCGGAACACGTATGTGGATGACTGGAAATCGTATGTGGATCACTGGTTTACTTAAGCGTTTCAAAAATCAGAGGCCCAATGTAAAACAGGATTAAAGTGAGGGCTGTGGCCTGTGGCCTGTGGGTGGCATGGCCCCAAATACAAGTACTACAAATCATACAGCCATGTAATCTTACCAACAGAGTTGTTTGCTCCAGTCCCTTTACCACACCACACACCGTGTCACCCAAACTTTAAAAAACCTAAGAAGAGGATGGATGAATTTGAATTTTGAAACATCCATCATATTGAGATTGCAATTTCAGAATTTTTTGAACCAAATTGTCAAGCACACCTAATATTGTAGTGTATGCCAGGATAACACCACCATATATTCACGGATTTTCTTGACATTGTGCATTTAGATTTTACTTGAAGTCTTGGGTTTCATTGTTATCTAATATACTAATGGCGGTGATATCGTTTGTAGAATTCTTGAGATTTTTTATTCGTAACAATGATTTGTAGCTAAAATGCTAAGCACATGGGCGAGGAAGTAAATTCATTATGAATTTGCAAAATAAAAGCATTCAGAGTTCCAAAGCAACACGTACGCAGGCATAAAAACAAAAGAAATGTTTTGGACCCCATGAGCAGAAGCTGCCCACGACAATATGTCTTATACAAACCCCCTATAGAGAACAGAAGAAGATGAGATGCAGTAACTCAGTATATGCATCCATATCCTCTTTGAATTCAGTTCACTTTTCACTGAAATTTATGGTTTGAATGTTTCTCAAATCAGCTTTGGTTTTATATATGGTGTTGTGGAGTTGTCAGGTTAGCCATGTTTTGCTCACTCTATTCTATACATTATTGAAGGGCTGAAATTAAGTTTTGCAGTTTTCTGTCGATTTGGCGGTTTCTGGTGGTTTCTCCAACCAATATCTTCTCTCTTTTTTCTTATTGCTGTGTTTGATTTTCACCAACACCCTTTTGCCTCGATTTGCTTCCTCTATAATATTAAATATATATGTTGTTATGCTTCAAAAATTAGGACTGACGTTAGCCTACGCCAGCAAGCATCAATCAGAATTCAGGAAGGTTTTGTGCCGTTCAGGAGCTGCCATGTCGCTCCATGACAGGAAGAATATGACTGTCATCAACTTGGCAGATTCAGGTTTTGTCTATGAGTGATAGAGGACCGTACACTTGTCCAAGCCCTAGGCAATTTGAGGATATTTCCTAAGTTATCAACCAATTGAAGGCAAGGAAGGACTCACACGGTATCTACTCACTTGCAGATTTGTAATAATTACCTTGAATTCCTTTACTATAAATAGAGGACTCCCCCTCTCATTTTTGGGATTTTGATCTTGAAGCCTCATTTTGATTGTAATCTTTATTTTCAGATCAAAGACAATCTATGAGAAAGAGACTAACTTGATACTCTCTGAATACTAAGTTATTGTACCTCTGCTCCCTGTTTGCTATACGTGACCTCTTGTAATCTCTCATATATAAAAAGAAACATTGGACATAGGATTTGCTTTAAGCATTTGAACAACTTAAAAACCCATCTCTCATTTATTATTTAGTCTTTGCATTTGTTATCCCAATCATTCACGTGAATTTCTAAGAACAGCTTAGCACTTTGCACATGCGAGCCATTGGTGTTAAAATCAAACATCAACAGTTTGGCGTTAGAAGGAGGAACTGATTTAGTATCCGCTCTTCATCAAGAATCTGTGATCAATCA
The DNA here is from genome assembly GCF_008641045.1 of Pistacia vera. Classification (NCBI taxonomy): domain Eukaryota; kingdom Viridiplantae; phylum Streptophyta; class Magnoliopsida; order Sapindales; family Anacardiaceae; genus Pistacia; species Pistacia vera. The sequence goes on from NW_022196454.1 coordinate 274,812, forward strand.
GCTTTACTCACGAACAAATGGCTCGTGGTCTTGAAACCGAGCGAACTAGCATCAACAGCGAGGAGATCCCCCGGGTACAAGATGTTACTTCTCCCAAAGTACCTCCAATTCCGCAGAATACTGCGGTGGATATCCCCTCGACCTCTTAGCTCGACCCAGCTGTGATGAATTACCTAAAGAGGTTCAACAATACTCTCCAAACGGTTAGCTGAAGGATATATAGATCGTTTGGATCAGGTTATACAGCCCAATTCCAATAGGATAGTGCCGCTGCCAAAGATGCTTGTACGTCGCGCAAAAGCGTGGAAACGGGCGAAAGCCTATGTCGCGTGCACTATGACGCATAAAGACAAGGGAAAACAGGTGGCAGATAGTAGGCCAAAGGGCTTGAAAGGACTGGTGAATACTGGTCGCGAAGCAAGTATAATACCTATGGCTTTGTGACCTGGTGGTATGTCGTATCATGAGCCATCCCACGCCACATCGCATGGGCACCCCTACAAGAGTGCAAGGCAAGGAGACTCCCATTATCGTTGGAATAATGATTCTGAACATCACCGCGAGGGAAACCGTGAAGGTTGGGATAACTCCCCTAGCCATTCAATGCCTTCACATGGCTCCAACCAGTGTGTGCCAAGGTATGCCGAAGGCTCTGACTAAGACGGGGAAGAGTCCGATCTGCGGTCTTTCCTCAATTGCAATCGTGCGGGGCGAACCCACTTTGCGAAAAGTGATCCCTAGGTAGCTTCGCTTCCTCAAATTGAGGAATTACAACAAGCTCTGGATTAGATTAGAGCTTAACATAATAAGCGAGGGCAGGTCGCTGAGGCATCTCCATTTTCTCTAGCAATGTTGATTGCTCCTCTCCCGTCCAGGTTTAGAATGCCCGATATACGAGCATTCGATGGGAATTTTGATCCGCAGGATCATCTCTATGAGTTTAATGACCTCATGGAGCTTTACCAAGTTTCCAAAATGTCGTTGCTTAGTAATGACTCTGACTACCCACACCAAGCACTGGTTTAGATTGCTTCCACCAAGATCTATTAACTCGTGGCAGTAGATGAGTTCGTTATTTCTGAGACACTTCCAGGCTAATAGGAAGTTCTCAATGTCGTTGAGCTATCTAAGCAGCATACGACAATAGAAGAATGAGTCCTTCCAGTCCTATATTGACAGGTTCCACAGGGAGCTGAATAAGATGACTAATACACTCGAAGAGTCAGTTCGAACTCTTATTATTGCGGGAGTTCGCCTGTAAACTGACCTGTGGAAGAAGTTGCAGTCTGAGGATGATATTTCCCTCACTTGCTTCTACAACCTCATTGAGAAATATCTCAGAATTGAAAATTCAGTGGCTACCTTGAATCTCCATGAACTTGGTCCTTCGACTAGTGCTCCCAGTTGGAGGGAGGAAAACCGGGGAGAGGGTAGTGGAAAACCTGATCGCAAATGGGCTCATGATGATCATAGAAAGGAAAAGAAGCAGCGATTTGAGCCCAAAAGTCTTATGCCCAGGTCCCTCATCGCGAGCGCGACAAGGATCAATATATTTCGTTGAATGCATCAGTATCAGCTATTCTGGATAAATCAGAAGAAGCTAATCTACTCGAAAAGCCAGTGCCCATAAATAATCCCCCTTCAACAAGAAACACAAGGAAATATTGCCGTTATCATTGGGATAATAGGCACTATACTAATGAATGTCGAGCTCTTAAGCAGGCAATTGAAGACCTCATTAAAAAGGGACACTTCAAGAAGTATGTTGATGCTCCAACTCCCATTTCGGAGAAGGATCAAGGGGACTAGGGGAAGAAGCGTTGTGGTCACAAGGGCCTCCATCTTGTCGGAACTATATTTGGAGGACTACAACTCGTGAAAAATTCTCAGAGTGCTCAGGAGAAGTATGCCCGAGAAGCTCGCCACGACCCTGTGAGTGTGATGAGCACGACGTCGCGACCTATTAAGGTATGCAGGAAGGAGGAGATTACCTTCTTAGAAAAAGATGTGGTATGATTACATCACCCTCATGAGGATGTAGTCGTTAGCGTGACTGAAATAGGTCGGTGCAAAGTCTACAGGATGTTGGTGGATAATGGGAGCGCCGTAAATGTCCTATTTCAGCGAGCATTCGAGGAAATACAATTAGACGAGGCAGATCTGAAGTCTGCCTCTACCCCTTCTATGGTTTCACTAGGGATCATCTAATTCCCAAAGGAACGATTGCACTTCCTGTTACTTTGGGTGAGACCCATGAAGTGACTAAGATGATAGAGTTTTGGTGGTAGACTGTTCGTCCACTTTCAATGGTATATTGGATGACCCCTATTGCGAAATTTCAAAGCTGTCACTTCCATTTATCATCTAAAGATGAAATTTTCCACTCTGACGAGGTGTGGGAACGTCAAAAGGTCTTAGCGTGAATCTCGCGACTACTATATAAGAGTAGTGCATATGACATGCAAAGGGAAAGGAAAGCCAGTGGGCGTTCCTGAGCAGGCTGTGGTGATCAACAGGATCGAACCACAGCCAGGTCTAATGGAAGATAACATAGATCCCTATGTTCAGAAGGAGTATTCCCATAATGGGCTTATTGAGACTTTAACTGAGGTATCAATCGACCAGAGTGAGCTGACTCGTGTATTGAGAATCGAAAGTAATCTCAGCCCTAAGCTCGCTACTGATTAACGAGCTTGCTTAGAAGGAATATTGATGGCTTTGTATAGACTCATGCTAACATGGTCGAGATTAGCCCGAATGTAATATGTCATGTGCTTAACATCGATAGAGAGGTCAGGCCAGTTCGTCGGAAAATGAGAGCCATAGACCCAGAGCGATATGCTGCTATTAAGATAGAGGTGGATAAACTTCTCTCAATCGGGTTCATTTAGGAGGCTCATTACCCAAGTTGGGTCACCAATCTTGTTTTGGTGAAAAAAACCCAACGGCAAGTGGCAAACCTGCGTTGGTTTCATGGATTTCAACAAAGCTTGTCTGAAGGACAGTTTTCGTTTGCCTAGAATTGATCAACTCATTGATGCCACTTCCGGGCATGAGCTATTAAGTTTGATGGATGCCTACTCGGGGTATAATTAGATCCCGATGTACATGCCTAACGAGGAGCATACCTCATTTATCACAAATTGAGGACTATACTACTATAAAATCATGCCCTTCGGTCTAAAAAACGTTAGGGCAACCTATCAGCATTTGGTTAACCGTATGTTTTTCGAGCAGATCGGGAAATGAATGGAGGTCTATGTTAATGACATGCTAGTCAAGTCGCATGTTGTTTCAGATCACATAGCCACTCTCGTAGAGATGTTTGACATACTCTAGAGGTATAGGATGAAACTTAATCCTTTTAAGTGTTCTTCGGAGTATTCTTAGGGAAATTCCCAGCGTAAATGGTTAACCATCGGGGACTCGAGGTCAACCCTGAGAAGATCCAAGCTCTCCTAGATATGAAAAGTCTAGTCAATAGGAAGCAAGTTCATAGTTTGAATGGGAGAATAACAGCTCTCAGTCGCTTCATATTGAGAGCAACAGATCGTTGTTTGCTGTTCTTCAACATACTCAAGGCCAATAAGAAATTTGATGGATTTTAGAGTGTGAGTAAGCCTTCCAGAGCATAAAAGAGCATTTCGGAAAGCTACCTCTCATGTCCAAGCCCTTTCCCAAGGAAATTTTGTTTCTTTACCTGTTCGTCTCCCAGTATGCATTCAGCGCATCTCTTATTCGAGAAGAGGGAAAAATTCAATAGCCAGTATACTACACAAGTAAACAATTAGTAGACATCGAGACTCGGTATCCAAAGATGGAACGATTAGCGTATTCCCTGCTGATCACTTCTAGAAAGCTGCGACCTTATTTCCATGCCCACACTGTTCATGTATTAACCAACTACCCATTCAGGTAGGTCCTTCAGAAGCCAAAGGCTTCGGGTAAGTTGCTTAAGTGGGCTATAGAATTGAGTCAATTCAATCTGTATTACATAACGAAGACAACAATGAAAAGGCAGGCTATTGTTGACTTTATCTTGAAATTCTCTCATCAGCCAGATCGAAACTCTGAGCAGCCTGCCAATGAAGTTGTTCGAGAAACTGTTTAGAACTTATCAACATGGAGTCTCTGCTCATTAGCCCTGAGGGAACTCGCATTTATAGTCTTCGGGTTTGGATTTAAAGCTACGAATAATGAGGCCGAATAAGAAACGTTATTCGTTGGTTTGCGACTAGCAAGAGAAATGGAATCAGATATGATCGACATTAATAGTCACTCCCAACTAGTTGTCAATCAGATTTTGGGAGAGTATCAAATCAGAGAAGAGAATATGGTCAGTTACTTGAAGAAAGCTAAGACCGCACTTGAGCCCTTCAAGCACTATACGATTAGGCAAATCTCAAGGGATAGTAATTCTATTGCAGATGTTTTGGCAAAGATAACCTCATCACTGGACGACGATGCTCCAGATAGTATTCCAATCAAGTACATTGAAGCTTCCAGCATCAGCTCACTTGATAAGGTCTTAGCCGCAAATGAATCCATTTCCTGGATGACTCCGATTGTTCAGTATCTTAGAGATAGGGTTCTTCCTAACAGAAGACTCAGGCAAGACTTCTGCGAACTCGAGCTACTCGTTACACTCTTATCAGAGATCAGTTGTATAAGCGAGGGTGTAGCACTCCCCTCCTCCGATTTGTAACGGATGATGAAGCAGATTATATTATGAGAGAGATACATGAAGGGATATGTGGTAATCACACTGCTACACAATCTCTTGCCAATAAAATTATCCGTTAGGGCTATTATTGGCCCTTACTTCATGAAGATCCTTCAACTTTGTGAAGAAGTGTGATAAGTGCTAGAGATTTGAGAATATCTTACGAGCTCCTTCCCACCAGTTAACAACAATGACCAGTCCTAGCCATTTTCTATGTGGGGAATTGATCTCATCAGACCCATGCCAGCTGGTAAAGGGGGCGTCAAATATATGGCAGTCGTAGTGGATTATTTCACTAAATGGATTGAAGCAAAGCCGTTGGCTACGATCGCTACAAAAAAGCTTAAAAACTTCATCTTCAAGAATATAGTGTTCCACTATGAGATTCCTCATACACTCATCTCTGATAATGGGAAGCAGTTTGATAATGAGAAATTCAAGCAATTTTGCGAAGAGCTAGAGATTCACAAGAAATTCACCTCAGTAACAAGGTTACATGCTAATGGTCAAGTTGAAGCTGTCAACAAGACTATCAAGCACACATTGAAGGCCAAATTTGGCACAGACAAGGGCAATTGGGCTGATGACCTTTCAGAAGTTCTATGGGCATATAAAACTACTCCAAGAACCTCTACTTCAGAAACACTTTTCTTGCTAGCTTATGGCTACGGGCAATAGTCCCAGTGGAATTGGTTCTCCTCGGAGAGAATTTTTCAATGAAATAGATAATAAAGCACTCCTATGTGCAAGTCTGGATTTGGTTGAAGAATACTGCAATAAGGCTCGGTTAAGGATAACTTCCTACCAGCAACGGGAAAAAAGATTCTTCGACTCTAAAGTCAGGAGAATGGACTTCCGGGTTGGTGACCTGGTGTTAAAAGAAGTTCTTTTCAACACAAGAGAACCAAGCGCGGGAGTATTGGGATCTAATTGGGAAAGTCCATATTGCATCGCTAAGGTGATACGACCTGGAACATATCACCTCAAGAGGCTTAATGGTTCTGAAGTACCGCGAGCTTGGAATGCTGAATATCTTTGCCCTTATTATCAATAATTCCGAACTCGCTTATAACTTGATCATTTCTACTTGTAAAGTTTTCATTATTATAAATTTTATGAATAAGATTATTTTAATTCCTCCCAAAGAATTGCTTGTGTCATAATCTCAAATTTTTAATAATCTTGTTATTTATAACATTTTACAAGTTTAATTATTAGATATGCTATATTTGTTTTGTGAAGTGCTTAAGTTATAAAAGTACTATCACAAATGGTCAAAAGTTCATTTTTATATATCTTAAAAATATGTATAAAGGATGACCAAGAGCTACATTAGAAAAAAATAAGCACAAAAGAATCTATTTCAGCGGAGAAGAGAACGATCACTGGTCTTCATTTTCAAGATCCCTGGCTGCGAGCCCTTGGTCATCTGGCTGACCACCAACCTCTAGATTGATTGCTTGATCTTCAGAGGCATCTGTTTCCTGTTGATCATCCTCCGGGGCATGCTCTCGTTCTTCTTGATCTTCAGTCTCGGCCATGGAAGCAAGAGCAACTTGATAGTCCTCGAGGAGGTCAGAGATATCCATGTTCGAATTGTTCGGTCATAAGCTGAAGATAGATTGCAGCGCCCAATAAGCAGTCTTCCTCTCTATTTTGAGGTTATGTTGCTTCATTTGCTTAGCTAGAGAAGTGATTTGCCCTTAGGCTAGCTCAAGATTTGTCTGCAGCGGCCTCTTCTCCTTCTTTGAGTTTTCCCTTAACCCAACTCGAGTTTTTTCTGCTGCTTTTTTGCACTCTAAGCTTGCTTGCATCTCCTTTTCTCTTTGGCCCAACTTTTTGGTAAGCCTCGCCATCATTCATTGGAGCTCCTTATTGTTGCCATCTTTCTTCTCGAGCTTGACCTTCTGAAAGTTAGCTGCTCGCATAGCAGAATTCCTTTTAGTCAAGTATATGTTCGCCTGAATGTGGGCAGTTTTTGCCTCTGCATCTGAAGTTACAAGATCTTGTTTTAGTTTGGCAATTTGCTCCCTCATCTCATGGAGTTTACTAATATAATCAATCTTCATCTTCTGTTGGGTCACATTCGGGATGAGCAAAGACTACATAAAAAAGGAATAAAAAGTTAGTTTTTAGAAGGTCAACTTGTATGAAAGAAGTTCTCGAAGAGAGCAAGTCATCATTTTACCTAACTTTGCATTTGAAGTGCGATGGCACCAGATCAATAGGTTGAGAAGCCACGAACTTGTCAAAGGTCTCGCCAAGTCCTTGGCAAGTCGGCATTCTAAAAAAGTGTATACCATCGGCCGTAAATGATCTGGTAGTTCCCCTAAAAGATCCAACACGGGTGGGTCAAGCCTTGTTGAGGCATGGTCGCATGGCTCTCTTTGACCTGATGATCACCTACTCCCCCCTGAGCAGTCATGGTCGCTCCCTCTTCCCTTTACGAACTCCCAGGGGTAATCGACGTTCGGGGAGCCTCCCTTGAGGTCGTCCTCGCAGAGAAGGCTTGGTAAGGCTGAAGCCTATCTGGCAATACCTCGAAGCCTTTTGATTCAGATTCAGTTTCCTTTTCGGTGGGTATTGTCTTTCTTTTCTTCGACTTCTGACCCACAGTCTTCTTCTTCGATGGACGAGCAATGGTAGGCCGAGGAGCCTCCTCCTGTTGCTTTGCGGTCTGGTGCCTTTTGACACCAATTTGTATCCCTCTTGTAGGGATATTGTTGGAGGTCGCTCCAGTTGTTTCAGTTGGATTGATCCTGGGGAATGGAACCCCCTAGGCTTTTTCATCATTTTTGAGACCTATGGTGGCATAGTTGCTACATGGCATAAAGATACATCAGTAACCAAAGTCTTCATTTGTTAAAAAAGACTTAGAGTTCCTGTGTGTAAGAGATACTTACGAGCTGAACCTTCCAAAGATGCATCAGGAGTGAAAAACCCATACTTTCGCAGGTTAGTGGAAGTCATGAACAGCCTTACATCGTGACTCTGGTTAGGCAATCGATCAAATTCTTCGATGTGACTATGATCAGCTAGCGCCACCAATCTGGTTGTTTTGTTTTCCGTAAGAAAGTAAAATGTTTGTTAATCTAGTATGCTAAGGAAAAGTTAAAAGACGAGCATCTGGAAATTAAATGGAAAACCTACTCATTTCATTAAATTTACAAATTTCATCGTACTCGAAGAAAAAATATTTGATTTCGTAAGCCCCAATGTTCCTGGGGTAACCAAATATATCTCCTTCGATCGTTGATCGCTTGAAGAGGCAGTACGAGTCCTTGTCTTTGCTCTTCTTTAAATAGTAGGCACAGCAGAGTTCTTCTATTGTTAGCTCGCCGAGGTTGTGCTTGCTAAATGCTATATACATAGCGACTGCTATCATATATGCATTTGGCATCAGCTAGAATGACGCGATCTAGAAATGGTCGAGAATCAACCTGATGTAGGGATGGAGGGGTATCCTCACCCCACATTTGAAGATTACTTTCGAGATTGCCGCCATTCCCTCGGGAGGTTCCTAAGCAGTGTGTGACCTGTACCGATGTTTACGTTGATCGCGTGTTGGTCTATTGCTTTTTGGATTTCATCCTTTGTGACTATTGATCGTATCGCCTTTCTGGGACCCTCCGTGGTGTTCGATGGTTACGAGCTCCCCTTTTCGACTATTCTCGCCTTAGGAGTATCCATTGCTCTTCGAGTTTGTAAATGTGTGACATGTAGAGGTGACTCAGTCTCCATATACATTACCTTGTACGGCGACTCAAGAGAGTAAGAGAAACTTGCATAGCCACCAAAACCTAAAAAACCCTAAAAATTCTTAAGAAAGATTTTCTAAATATTTGCGCCCTAAGTTTTTACTCTTAATAGTGTTTCTTCTCAAACACTACCCGAGAATGTTTATCGTCTAAGCCTATCAGACTTCCATACCCACCATTACTGTAAAAATTAAGTTTTTGACAGAAATGGAAAAGAGAATAAGAGAAGAAATTTTCTTTACCTCTTGATTATTGGGAATGGTTGCTATGTCGTAGCGTTGAGTGCGCATTAATCAAGAAGGGGATGAACTGATCTTTTGAGTGCAAAAACGTTGTTTTTTCTCTCTAAAAGTTTGAGTTCTGTGAAAAAACTTAGAATGGAGTTTGCGTTTTATAGAGTGAAAGGCGACATTTGGTTTCTTTTATAAGCAATGTTTAGGCATGAACGCGTTTCCAACCATTGATTGTGACCACATGTCATTAATCTGCGCGAAGAGTAACCTTCACACTTCATGGAGATCAAGTGGCGTGATTATCTCCTCCACATTAAATGCGCCCTCATCTGCATTTAATGTTTCAAAAGGGAATGTCGCTTCAACATGGCTAGCATTTAATGCTCATGGCTGACACTTTTTACGCAGAGACACCTCTGTCAGATAAAGCTTATTTTATTGACCAAGACAGCTGTCAAGCACAACAGATAACATCTGAGGAGGTCGTTCGAGTCGCTTATGTAACTCTCAAAAATCCATGTCACGGTCTACATTTAGTTCGCTGGTCAAGGCAGACTATCAGCCTCACATCGTTTGTAACAATGTGGTTAATCTCAACTGTTAGTTTAGACAAATGCTTCTTGAAACAAGTCAAGTTGCGGCATAATCATGAAGTTGTCAAAATTCAATCTTTGAACCTTAAGAACTAGGGAGCTTCTGTTATGTATAAAAAATCAGGCTGACGTTAGCCTACGTTAGCAAGTACCAATCAGAGTTCAAGAAGGCTTTGCGCCGTCCAAGAGTTGCCATGTCGCTCCATGATAGGAAGAATATGGCTATCATCAACTTGGCAGATTCAGGTTTTGTCTATGAGTGATAGAGGACTGCACACTTGTCCAAGCTCCAGACAATTTGAGGATATTTCCTAAGTTATCAGCTAATGGAAGGCAAGGAATGACTTGCACCCACTTGCAAATTTGTAATCATTACCTTGAATTCCTCTACTATAAATAGATTACTTCCCCTCTCATTTTCGAGATTCTGATCTTGAAACCTCATTCTGATTGTAATCTTTATTTTCATAGCAAAAGTGACCTACGAGAAAAAGACTAGCTTGATGTTCTCTATGAATATTAAGTTATTGTACATTTGCTCGTTGTTCGCTATACACGACCTCTTGTAATCTCTCATATATAAAAGAAACAGTAGGATTCACTTTAAGCATCTGAACCACTTTAAAAACCATCTCTCATTTATTATTTCGTTTTTGCATTTGATTATTCCAATCATTTACGTGTAATTTCTAAGAACAACTTAACACTTTACACGTGCGAGTCATTAGTGTCAAAATCAAGCATCAGTATATGTCATGATCAAATATGTAAGAAAGTAATTGCAATCTTAAATATTTTTACTGTAAAAAGAAGAATAATTGAGGCAATTGGTAACCGTAGAAGATTTGTTGTGATCATAAGAAAAAATATAAAGAAATGTGAAGAAAAAAGGTTGATGGATTTGGTTTGACATGGGGAGAAGAATGTATGGGGCAAGTGATGGAGGATTGACTGTTCCTATATATTTGCCACCTCTGCAGTACAGCAAAAATTGCTGGGTCTGCTACCTGGAAATGTAACCAAAAGTGAAAATGATAAGATGTTGCAGAGAAAAGTGGAACATTCACAGGAAGAGATTAAGAAAAAAGACGAATTTAGAATTGGTATTATATTTGAAAGGAAGAAACAAAGAGAAATCTGATACACTTTTCATAAAGTCTCCAAATCCCATCAAATGAGGAGAGATTTTTGATATGATCTTGATCTCCTTTGGGATGGTTTTTATTATGGATGATGATCAAAATTTTGTGCTTGATTACAGGCCCACAATATCATTTATCATCATATTTAGAATGGAGGATGTGACAAAGACAAACAAGTCCAAGGCCAAAGTAATTGGATGAACTCGATCCTTTTGTCCCATCCAATTATCTAAGAATGGAATGGTAGGTAAAATATGATGCCTTCACATTCTCAAATTATGAAACAAAAAGATAAACTTACCTCAAATTAATGAGAGCTAGCTGTTTTTCCAACCTATAAATAAAATAAAAAATGTGAAAACCAGTTTAAAATTGACACGTGTAAAGGCAAGAACATGGACCCAATGCAGGTCCCCTGGGTACAAGAATTCACATGCATGACAAGAACACCATAAAGAAAAAGAGTAAACGACTTTTTCCAGCCCAAGGTTTGCCTTAATAACATTTCTCACCTAAAAGGTTTTCAAATATCACTATTTCACCAAAAGTTTAGATTTTATTAATACCCAAAATATATTTCACTTTCTCAACCGACATTTTATAAGTTAACAAAAGATAGGATAAGAGAGGTTTTGTAGAGTGGAGACCGATAGATTGCATGGTGGTGATAGGTTGAATATTCGTCATAGGAATCAACTAAGAACCAGAAACTCTAACTTTACGGTGGTTGGCAATAGACGAGTAATCAAGTGTCTGAATGAGAGAGATTTTGTAGAGAAAAGACCAGAGGTTCAAATAGTGATTATGAAGAGAATTTTTGTTATCGAAATCAGCTTTGGATAGTAACGAAATATTAACTTTAGGTGAAAAAATGATATTTTAAAACTTTTTAGGTGAAAAAGTAATTAAGGCAAACCTTAGGTGGGAAAAAGTCGTGTACTCTAAACAAAAATAACATAATACTCATTTGATTTTTATCACATTAAATAGGTCACCTCTCGGATTTAATGTTCATCTCTGAGGTGGAAATGAATTTAGTCCACGGGTGTTTCGTGTATACCCGCACCTTTTTGTTACACCACTGCAACTACCAGTCAAAAAAGAAACCATTTTAACTTGTGATTGATTGATTGATTTGTGGCCGTCAAGATCATATGTTTTGTTGTTTGCTTTTTAATTATAAGTTAATCGTTTCTCGGGAAAAGCATGTCATAAAAATGGGTGTTAAGAAGCTTTTTAGCAGAAAAGAACAAGTGCTTTTGACCATTGCCTTTTTCACAAAGCCAGTGTCTTCCCTCATCAAAATAACCAAATTCCCACGAAATTTTATATGCATGCGTTTCAAAAGTGTTTCCAGAAGGCATATTGTTTACATCAGGATCAGAATCATTAAAACAAACATAAATATTTTGACATTAATGAAATTTTGAGATACATTAATGTTTACATGCATCAGCATCACCATTCCTCCTCTCTGTAACCCACTTCTTCTTCTGCCAGACCCAGAAACAAACACTAGTGGCTGTGTCAGTTGATGACTTACCCTCCCTTTAAACTCTTTTCTTAATTACTTTAAGCTTTTCCAGATCTTCAATTATAGATCGTGTCATCGTAATTGGTTGAGCCACAGCACTTTTTTTTTTTTTTAATTTTCTTTTTCCATTCAGTCAATTAATTTTAATTTATCAGTTTAGGTGAATATTAAATGATCAACCGAAAAGTTATATCGACAGTGTTGTGATAATTAGTGAAAATAGTGGGCAATTCGATAAATATAAAACATATAGGGGTATTTTTAATTAAATTATGAAAAAAATAACACTTTGTAGCCTTTCATTCCATGCTTCACATTACATATATCAATTCATATAAAAAGCCATTGAAAGCAAGGCAAAGGGACAATCAAAATCCCCTCTTCTTCATTCAAACACTACATGCATGCACCACCAACAAAAATGGCAGCCACCACCGTTAACAGAGATGAATCCGACTATGACAGCAGCTCCTCCTCCATAACGGTCCCCGACTCTAGCCGTAGTTTCATGAGCAACCTCAGCTTCGGTAGCCGTCGTAGCTCCGTCTCTGTTTGCTCCTCATCCGCCGAAACCTCTCTTTACAACTCCCAAAAGCCACACAAGGCCAACCAAGCCGCGTGGGAAGCCATGAAACTTCTCAGAAGAGCGCAAGGTCGAGTTGGGCTCGACCATTTCAGGCTCCTGCGCCGGCTCGGCAGTGGTGACATAGGGAACGTTTATCTTTGCCAGATAAGGAACCCTGTGGTGGGACTGCCACAGTGTTTTTACGCCATGAAAGTGGTGGATAGAGAAGCACTTGCGATAAGGAAGAAGCTACACAGAGCCGATATGGAGAAGGAGATTTTAACCATGCTCGATCATCCTTTTGTACCAACTCTTTACGCAGAGTTTGAGGCCTCTCATTACTCTTGTTTGGTCATGGAGTACTGTCCCGGCGGAGACTTGTACGCCGCTCGCCAACGCCAGCCGGGGAAGCGCTTCAGCATTTCATCTGCCAAGTAAGTTAGTTTTTTTTATTGCGTTTTAAAAAGAGAGATTTTGTTAACAGTTTCAGTTCTTATGATAATGATAATGGTTGATACTTAATATTGCAATAAATTGTTAATTGGTTCAGGTTTTACGCGGCTGAGACACTCTTGGCTCTAGAGTATCTACACATGATGGGCATAGTTTACAGAGACTTAAAGCCAGAAAACGTGTTGGTTAGAGAAGATGGTCATATCATGCTTTCGGATTTCGATCTTTCTTTAAAATGTGACGTTGTGCCGAAGCTGCTGAAGCCAAAACTCAACTTGGAAGCCATTGACAAGTATGAAAAATACTGCTCAATTCCATCGTGTGCTACACCCATGCAGCCGGTGCTATCTTGTTTTTCGGCCTCAACCAGAAAGAAGAAGGTAACAGTTACAACAATCACGGAACAAGTTGAAGGCACTCAAGAAGTTGATCCGGAACTAGTAGCTGAACCAATCAACGCTCGATCAAAATCCTTCGTGGGGACGCATGAGTACTTGGCGCCGGAGGTGATATCAGGGCAAGGGCACGGAAGCGCTGTGGATTGGTGGACTTTAGGGGTGTTCTTGTACGAGATGATTTACGGGACAACACCATTCAAAGGTGAAAACAACGAGAAAACACTAATTAACATTCTTAAAAAGCCATTAAGCATGCCGAGAATGGGTGTTAGTAGCAGTAAAGAATTTGAAGAAATGGTGAAAGTACAAGATCTTATAAGCAGGCTTCTAGTGAAGAATCCAAAGAAGAGAATGGGGAGCTTAAAGGGTTCAGTTGAGATAAAGAGGCATGAGTTCTTCAAGGGTGTTAATTGGGCATTAATTAGATCGATTAAGCCTCCAGAGGTTCCTAATGACCAATATGTTTGCAAGATTAGGAATAAGGGTTACAATAATTTACCCAAATTAAGCAAGAAAGAGAGAGAGGCCCCTTATCAGATACCCCATCATTTTGACTATTTCTAACTGTAAAATGTAAATAAAATTAAGTGACAGTTTGTTTGATTTTACAGTAATGGAAGTGATGTTTTAGATGATTAATATTATTAATGTAATACTAATTTAATTAAGTCAAGTCAGATCAGTGCTTTGGATTCAAATATATATGTATATATATATATATATGCTTACGTGTAAAAGGAATAGGAGGCAATGTGGTAGTCATGATAAGTGTATGAAGGTGATCATGTGGTGACATAATGAGTGTTGATTTCTGATGATGGTAAAATTTAAAAATTGCAATTTTCTTTTACTTTTTTCACATAGCCACGCATTCCCATGTTCTTTCACCGATTACAGGAAATAAAGAAAATATTTCATCATCTATCTTTCCACCTTTTCTTTATTTAACACACACCCAAAACCCAAATGAAATTCTTCAAAATAAACTAATGTATTGGAAGCTATCTCGTACAATCTAGTTTACTTTGACAAACTTAAAAGAATATAAAGGGCGAACGGTATGTTCCCAACCGAAGTTTGCCCTAACAACAACTTACTATCCAAAAAGTTTGAAAACAACAATTACCCACCCATCGTTAATATATGTACGACAATTACCCATTCGCCGTTAAGATTTGTTAATAAAATATGTTATCTAACATGATATAGTAACCGTAAAGATGAAAATACATTTCCTTCTTTGAATCCAAATCCCAAATCTTATTCAACCGACCGAAATCGTGCCAACAGAAACTACTCCTGGCCAGGCACGATTCCAACCAAATCGCATCTAGTTAGGCACATGACACAATCACAACGAGACAAGGGGGCAGATGGTGGATGTCATGGAGTTTGTCAACTGGGGTGTAAGGGTTTGTCGCGTGATTGCGAAAGAGGCAATCAGACATGATTGAGGGACTTGGATGGGTTGGGAGTCGCAAATTCGATGGCTACGGGCGGTTGTTGGTGAGCAGGTAGTTGGAAAGGGCGCAGAGAATGGAAGGGCTATCAAATGGGAAATGTTGGTTGTTGGAAAGGCAACGAAATTCTAGCGGTGGAGGCATGAAGAAGAAGAAGACGGGAGGGGGATGGGGATGGGGAGATTAGAAAAATGTTTTTTTATATATGGCGTAAAATGACAGAATTACCTTTTGACTATTTTTGAATTTACCATCCTATCATTTTTCAGTTCAAGTTAACGGATATAATTAATGGTTGGTGGGTAATTGTCGTTTTTAAACTTTTTGGGTAGTAAATTGACGTTGGGGCAAACTTAGGGTGAGAAGATTCGTTCGGCCAATATAAAGTTAAGAGGTATCATGACCTCAAGCTCAGAGACATAAGAAGTATATGTAATGTAATAATTAAAGTTTTAAAAGACCAAAACTAAAACAAGGGAAAGCAGTTAACTATGAATGTTAATTGAAGGACATTTAAAATATTTAGAAAAGGGAAAGTCAAATGAGGAATGTTAGTTGAATCATGTATATATATTAATGTGGCCCAATGAACACTTAAATCATAATGTATACAGATTAAGGCTCAAGTATTTTATTAATGGAGTCAAAGATTTGATGAGTCTAAGAAATGAATTGATTGAAATTTGAAATGGGGACCGTCAGGAGTCAGCTTGCAGAAGCACGCGGGTTTCTTTGGTTCTTTCTCACCCACTTGAGACTGAAAATGACACCTATCTCATTTATAATTAAATTAATGAATTTTGTTAAATAATAAACAACAAATTCACTATACGTATTTATATTTATTACATTTGCAAAATGACAGAAAAGAACTAAAGAAGAAGAGCACTCATAACATAACATGCAAGGCAAATCATCCATTTTTATTGGAATTTGGACTCTTAATTCTATCACTAATGAGACTCAACTATGTCTATTTATTAATGTCTCTCACTCTCTCCAATAAAACACACTTGGTCAACCAAACATTAATATATATAAATATAATCACTTCTTCCATCATTTTTTTTTATTGGAGTAATCTTTTAAAGTCTTTGAAATTAACGATGGGACAAACATTCACTTGCTACTCTTATTATCAGTAGAGATAAACTATATTAAAAATCTCATAAATAATACATCAAAAAGTTTTAATTGATCACTTTTTTCATTGTTATCTTTCAATTAAACATCTCTATAGGACTTTTTACATGATCCAAATTTTTTATTATAAAGAGTTTATTCATGAAAACAAAAATCCAATAGATTCTTTATCTTTAAAATATAAATTAGAGAGTGAGTTTGACTCTCCATATTTAAAGAGTCAAATTTTACTTTCTATCCTAATTCTAATTAATAAACTATAAGTTTTTATGTATTTTATTTATTAATTTTCTCTCCTATCAAGTCTCTTTCTTAAAAATAAAGAATATCTTCATTAAATTTAAAGGATCTATTAGATTTAAATAAAAATTATATTTTTTATATTTAAAAATTAACAAAGATATTTTTTATACGAAAGACGTTCTTAAAAGTAAAAAGCATTTTAAAACATTAGATTTAAATCTGCTATTCCTTATCCCCTTAAAATATGTCCAAACTTAGGCTAAGCCTATTTTCAAGTAAAACCACACAATATCCTTAGCAACAACGGGCTGCCCCACACGTACATCATACATATTCAATAACCTTTATCATAAACATAAACTTGCATATATAATTTACATTATTGTATTGACAATATAACATCTGTACTTTTTAATTTAGGGTCAATCAAATGATTCAAATCAAGAGTAATTTAATTATGAACAGTCAGCCCAGTAAAAGGTACTTGCAACCCACTCAAGATTGAAGATTGAAATTGAACAAAAAATCCCATCAAATCAACGTTTATGGGAGGACACTTGTTCAAATCTCATGGATATTGCAGTTACACATGAAGCCTACCCATGGTTTTGGAGCAACCCGCTGGCTCTGGATCTATGTGTAAGTGAATAATAAAATAGTAATACTAATTTTATAAAGAGTCGTACAAAGAGTCAAATCTAGTTTTTTTAGAGTCGTACAAAGAGTCAAATCTAGCTTTTTTAGAGTCGTACAAAGAGTCAAATTTAGCTCTTAAAAAAAAAAAAAAAGAGAAAGAAAGAGGCGATCATGAATTTCTAGGGCTAGATTTGATTTTTTGTATAGCTCTTTGTAAGGTTAGTATTATTCATAATAAAAAGTAGGTAAAGTGACCAAATATCTATACCTTTTGTTTTCTCTATAATTACGTATAAAGGCATAATTAAATCCCGAATAATACTACATATATAATATTTTTATAAATATATCTCCTGCAACATGATAGGTTAAAAGATAGATTAGGTAAATTTTTTTCTTTTAAATTTAAATTAGCTAATCACCTTTTAGGCATCATATTATATAAAGACGTTATATGTACAGTATTATGCGTAAATCATGTAAGATACTAAGATCTCCTTTGAGGCGAAGTCCACCTACTTTCACCTATCTATGACAGAATTGCAGGGGAAAACCAGGGGCATATAGATATAAAGGGAACAAAGCCAAAGAATGAACCCACCATAAACACAAACCCAGGTGCGAGCAACTGAAGTGAAACCATCAAACTCTGTACTCCAGTGCTGTTCAGTATTTGAAAACAACATGACCTCTGTCTCTCTCTTTCCGTCACAGCATCTACTCTCAATTCCCTATAAATATCCAATCCAACCATGCAATACATCAATTAACTTCCTTATTAACGTATCCCGTTTGTGTATTTTTTCAAATTACATTTCTTACAATGGCAAAAAATGTGGCTCAGTCTCCTCTTGAGAGATCTAGCTTGGCTTCACTTGATCAAAAGCTGGCCATGGCTAAGCGTTGCTCTCATGGTATATGTCTATGTCACCTTTCTTTTTCCTTTGTTTTTTACACCAAGATCATCATGAGATAACATGTTAAATTTTTTCACATCATTTATAGCTATCCGATTTAAAAGATCCTAATTATTTCATGGGTATCTCTCTCCATTGTCAAAACTCAAAACAATGGCCCTTTTGGAAGTAGAGGACCGGGATATGCAGAGACCCGAATCACACATCTTTTTCACCCTCAAGTATTGAGCAAAATTTAATCTTTGGCATTTTTTTATATTCCACAGTCAAGATTGATGATGCGGTGGGCCAAAAAGTAATTGGATTTTGCTTATATATAATGATATAAATAGCTCTATGAATCGTAATTGTTTTGTCTTAATTAATCAACAGAGGGTGTAATTGCGGGAGCTAAGGCAGCTGTTGTCGCTGGCATTGCCACAGCCATTCCAACTGTAAGTCTTTGTAAAGATCTCATGATTTGTAATTAAGACGACATATATATTCTAAAACAATTAATCATAATTTCAACATTTCTCAAAATGCATGCAGCTGGCTAGTGTGAGAATGTTGCCTTGGGCAAGAGCTAATCTCAACCATACGGCTCAAGCTCTCATTATCTCCACAGGTGACCATATCCTTACTATGTTCTTATATATGTGGATCATTATTATCAGACCGTTTGGTTGTTTATGTTTATTAAATTGATTCATTGATCAATTACAGTGGCGGGCGCCGCATACTTCATAGTTGCTGACAAGACTGTTCTGGCGACGGCACGGAAGAATTCTTTCAAGCACTCTAACATGGAAGCATATTAGCTATCATTCAAACCCGATCTTGAATTGCTATCAAGATTCAAGATTAAATATTCTGTCATGGTTATAATCTTTTAAGAAGCAGCTTAGCATGTAAACTCGTTATCTGTATATAAATAAAAAATGGTATTTATTTATAAAATTTAGTTGCACAACAATCAGCTTCAATCTTGAAGTGACAGTGAATGGCTTGTTTTAAAATGTGTTTGACACCTGACAACAACAAAACCCATAAATGGGGCTTCAAATTCACTTTGAACAATATGGTAATTGCATGAACAATTGGAGCCATCTTTGGAACGATTTCTATCTCTACACCAATAATTTCCCCATTAGATATGAGCTTGGAAATCGTAGAAGAATGAAATAATTGCTGTTCCCGGCTTTGTACCAGTCAAACCAAAAGCAATTGCCAAACTTCTCACGGCCCCTTCCGTCCACTCATCATCAAGTCATAAGGAATTTGAACTGTATCCTCCAAAACCTATATATATTTCACTAATTATCAGTATTTACCCTGTACTTATGAAGTTTTTCTTTGTTGTTTGTGTGTTTATATATATGCTTATTCGGTTATTCACCATTAATAACCACAACAATTTCAATATGAAGCAAATATATATAAAATTCTTATTTAAATTTTCATCAAAAATTTCAAATCCTTCGTACAAAAAGGATTATGGTGTGAATTTCACCAGTCAGTTAGCTATAC
Source organism: Pistacia vera (assembly GCF_008641045.1). NCBI lineage: Eukaryota > Viridiplantae > Streptophyta > Magnoliopsida > Sapindales > Anacardiaceae > Pistacia > Pistacia vera. Next base: position 294,119 of record NW_022196454.1, read on the forward strand.
ATGTCCCTAAATGTGTTCTAAGTTAGGCAGCCACTTGGTTTTTCTAGTAAATAAAGGCAAAATTATTGTGAGGGACGGAGATGCCAGGCTGCATATGGTTAGGGCCTTAACAGGATTACTTCGTTAATCTATCTTTTAATCCTATCATTGTCTTATTGGGTTCAATAGGTAATAAGTGATTCTAATAATATTTTATTACTTATATGATATGAGAGATAATATATGAGGTCATGTGATTATTGACTTAGAAGATGATATTTTAAGATTATCGTGATAATCCTATTTTTGTTTCAATTTTACCCTTAATAAAAATTCTGAAAATAAATGTCCTCATTTTGATGTCAAATAACAATTAACCCAACTTACCCAATTTATTGAATAACTTCTTTAACCTTATTAATTAATTATTTGGACAAAAATACCTTATATAATAATAATAAAAGGTATTTTAGTAAAATAATATTTAATCATTTTGTAATTATCACCCATTAAATACATTAATTATTAATATAGTTTACAAACCAAACACAAAAATAATTTATATTCATTAATTTTGAAGGTTATATATTGGTAATTCTCCCAATATAAATATATATAGGCATAAATTATTCGCGATTGATAAGATTATTTACCTAAACATGGTTGAAAAATTAAGCATTGAACCTTTAATTGTCAGACAGTCGAAAGTTATCAAACAGCAGTAAATCAAAGTTACCTCTAAAGTCCAGTTGCTTATTCACGCAAGACGAAACCATCAAATAAAGGAAACCCATGATCTCAACACATTTTTGGACTCCTGTCCTGTCGGTCTGTACTACTCGTAGCAGGCAAAGACAAGCTAAGGATCGATCCCAGCGCTTGGTTTGGGACACTTGTTCAAATCTCAAGAACATTGCACATGAAAGGCATAACTCAGCATAAGGCTTCCCATGGTTTTGATACTGTTTGCTTCAAACCAGTGGCTTCACTGATCAGGGAGAAATAAAATTATAAAAAAAAAACAAACTCCGGAGAAAAATCGATTAAAGTAAAGAACAATTAAAAAGCCACTTTATGGGACTCGGTGTGCAAGTGAATAAGCTGAGTGGATCAGAAAGTGACCCAGTTATCACTGCCCATTGTTTTCATCATAATTACGGATCACCCACCATCATGAACTCTGATAATTAACACAGTAACTAGGAGGAGTGGAGTCAACACAACTGTTTGTAATCCTTAGCTACTACCAGTATCAGTCCAACAATTTGTTACCATTATGATAAATAATATCTTTTAATTAATTTATTTATTTTTTATCATTA